>NW_026920813.1:0-17418 GCF_032062105.1 Saccostrea cuccullata | reverse complement strand
ATTCTATACATTGTCTCATCCTTTGTGTCCTCCGTTATCTTGTCCTGATCTTCCCAAAGGTAATCACGTGACTTCAGTCTGTCCAGAGTCTGCTGTGCTTCATCACTTGTTACAGGTTTATAATTACGGTACACATTCTGTCGTATCCTATTAAGCAAGTCTAGCCACTCTGTGTCAGTGAAGTCAGGAGGACCGGAGTCAGAACACAGAAAACATAATAACACGGACACCTCGTCATCAGTCTGTGTGGAGAATTTATCTAGATAATGTAATGGATTATTGATTAATATTAATTAATGTCAATAGTTTTTATCATATCAATTCTCGCTTATGTAAAGTTTTTATATGTAAATGTGTTTTGTTTAATTTATCTTGTGTTGCGGTAAATTATAGGACTGTTTGTACAATATGGATAATCTGTGATAATGATTTTTCCTTGATTACTAATTTGTAAAATGTACTATACGCGCTTTTATAAATAAATCAAAATTTATTAAGACTTTTATATGATCTGTAGAAAGAAAAAAAAGCAAGGTTCGCGATCTGACCGATAAAAATAATAAACTAGATGTTGTCATGAGACAGTAATACCCGCACTAAGGTGTTTGCCTCTAAATGCACGCTCCTTCAAGTTGGGCTTTACCAAGGAAAAAGTCAATCTAATTCATTAATTTACATAATACATTGTACATGTATTCATCAAATCGAGCATAATATGCTCAGGTGACCATGTGACCCATGAGACTCTTATATGTATTTCATATTCTTAATTCATTACCAGTCTGAAATTAAACAACAGAATTTAATTAATGATGTAAATTAGGTTTTATAAAGTTGGATATAAATTTTTGGCCCATAATTGGAATTTATAATATCTATTTTCTTAGCTGCAGATCTGTAGCTCTCCGTACAAATATATTGATAGACCGGTCTATCAATAAATTTTTTTAAGAAAGCTACAGATTTGCAGCTACTGTGTTCTCGTATAGATCAACAACTATATTATTCAAAGTGTAAAGCGTTCTTGTTGAATTTTTCAAAATGTGCAAACTTTATGAAGAAACTCCTCGAAAGCTTCCATATACCCGATCAATTTATTCAACAACACCCCCCCCTCTACCATCAACACACACACAAACACACCCTATATGCCTTTTATTGGAAATAGGCCTAGATGGTAAAGTTAAGATAAAACATCTTTTGTAAATGATAATTTTAAAGAGCTAAAGCCACGAAGTGCAAAAATATGCCCTGTCACCAAAATGAATAAAATTTTATTCTGTGATAGGTTAGACTTTGTGGGTTATAACATAATTTATTTTTTTGTGATATCTTTTCCAGTTTTCTTTTTATAGCTGTTTGAAAATGGTATTGTTTCAAGTAAAATCTACATGTATAACGTTATGACTTTTGACGTTATATATACACATGTACGAGGGTTGTCCCAAAGTTCCGTAGACAAGCGTTGTTTTGTAGGAACCCTATGTCATACGTTAATGAAACTTCGTATATAGATTACATCAATAATATCTAATAAATTTATGGACAAATGTGAGATAACTACACAAATTATTCCAATTTAAAAGACACATTTCATTGTCTTGTGTAGGAAGGCGGCGCAATACCCAAAAGTTGCAATTTAAATTTGGTATATCATTTTCAAAATCCTATGGAAAAGTAATTACTACCCCGTATTTTTTAATGGAAATGAAAATTTTTAATACTGTTTTATCAACTATATTTCCTCAAATTTTGGTATTTATCAAATTATGCTTTTTATAACTTTTTATTATACATGGGTTTGAAATCCGACTTTTTGCAAAATGGCGGCTGCGTTGGCACAGGCGGCGCAGTGGACTATGATCAAGTGTTTTGATCCTGAATTCACTCTTACAGAAATGTACCAGTCATAAATGTTTGGTAGACTAGGAAACTTTTTCTCGTCCTTAGTATTTAAAATGACTAAAACGGGTTCTCTATGTATATGTGAATAACAGTAACTAAAATAAAAGACAGGACTAAGAAATCGGCAAGAGTTACATTGCGCAACTCCATTACAGAAACAGATGAAAAGCCCATAGAAATATAGCGTTTTCAAATTATTATTATTTCGTACCTGTACATCCTATACTTTGTTTACATATTTTAAAGTTTGATCATACATGTATCATAGTAATGAAGTTATTTCAAATTTATAATTGTAACCATTTCGTTTAATATAAGAATTTGATTCTGGTAATTGAAATATTTTCGCCAAAAATTTGACCCGTTGACTTTTGTATTTTTTGACGTTGCAGATTGCTTCGGGTGTTAGAGAACGATATCACTTTAAATGTTATTACTCGAAAAGTTTTCATGTAAAAATGATAAATCTTCGTAATTTATCTGCCAAGAATAGGCTTAATCCACCCTGAAAATTTTACAAAGATACATTAATTTCTTTGAAGATATGAGCTCAGTCTACGAAATTTTGGGACAACCCTCGTATGTTACGGTATGACGTAAACGTTATTTAAATGAAGGTAATTATATCTACATTATTGGAAGGGGGATCGGCTAAAATAAACCCTACCTAAGAATTTGGGAAATTTTATCATGGGACCGTTAAGAAGTTTTGAATCATGAGATACAATGTCATGTAGCTAGCTAGTTTTAGCTTTGATTAAAAAGTGTCAAATACTGTTATATTGTCCTGTTAAATCAAAAACAATTTTTTTAAATGACACATTAAGAGAAAATAAGGGAAAATTATTCACGGTCTAAATATTACCTGTATCCACAGTATTGATTAATCCGTAAGGTCACGAAAAAGTGAATATTAAGTGTTCAATTTTTTTTTGGGGGGGGGGAGGTGGGTGAAATCATAGTATAGGCAACAGAAGGCTGTTTTAATAGCTGTTGCAACTTCTGTGATTATTCAAACCACAAGGGTCGTGCGTAATTAATATTATCATGTGTATATACATGTATTTGTTGCCTATCATGCCTATCATGCGTAATTGTATGGATATTTGGGTTAAAATTATATTTATTCATATATCCCTTGGACTTGCTGTACATATGGAAGGATATAATTTTGCCGACATACCTCCACACGTTTTTTTATCGTCAAGTGTTATCCCTTCGGTCATTGGCGTGGGAAGCAAATTGAAAGTGGGGGGGGGGGGGGCTAAGTGTAATAAAAAAAAATTTCACCTTCTAAAAAAACCTGACAAGCAAAAAAAAAAGGTAATGTCCATTTCCCAAAGGCGAAAATCGTATTTCGTGGGGGGAAGGGGGGGGGGCGATAGTTCGAACTTCAGTGCCAAAATTTTATTCCAAACACCAAAACTTTACCCATTTTAACCTATACTGCGAGGTGTCTGTGGAAAGTGGGGGGGGGGGGGGGGCTAAACATACCAAAAAAGGTTCAATGTCGATACTGAGTTTATATTTTGGAAAAAAAGTGGGGGGGGGCTTAGCCCCCCCTCCCCCCCCCGGTTCCGATGCCTATGTCGGTAGAAGCTCTAGGTAAGTGTACATTGCTATGCATACTGGAAATTCATTCGAGATTCATAGTCAAAGACATTTGACGGCACTTGTTTGGATAAATTGTAAATTAATTACCAAATCTATAACCACTTTATTTAAACCTCTTTAAACGCCAACAGTTGAACAGGCGCGGATCCAGAATTTTTTTCCAGTCAAAAAATATACAAGCCAAAAATCTCTTCTCATGCAAAAAAAAAGCAAACAAACAAAACAAATCAACAGCAACGCCCCCAAATAAACAAAATAAACCCACATAAACTCCTTTCCCATGTTACGCATTGTTTCCTCGGGGCATCTTCTCAAGACACGGTCTGGTGTCGGCATACAGCTGTTTCCTCCAGAATGGGAGAGTATGGGCATTGTGGTCGTGGTTTGCGATGACGATTGTGTTTCCCATACAAATAAAACTCCGCAAATCTCAGTCTCTTCATTTAGATCCGCGTATGGATGAATACCGGGTACACAGACAAAGGAGGTAACGTTTATAATTTACCAATTCAACGAATTCCTATCAAATCGCTATCATCTCGGGGATAGAGAGAAAAAATGTGAAAATAACACATTCTAAATACCAAGCTAGCATATTTTAAAATTATGATCTGTGAAGGCAACGAAATTACTCTGTACATGCACGAGATAATCTGATATTCTGAGACACCCCATGTATTAAATAACTGCTGTCATTTTATGTAATGTTTGATACCCCTTTTGATCAAAAACTGGAATATGCAAGTCCGTTCAAGTGTAGATCAAGGCCAGTTATATGTTATGCAGTTTAAGATCTATATTATATTTTTTAACAATAAAGAAGATTAAAGATCACCACCGCTGTTGTGATATGGAACGCTTTCGACCATGAAACAATTACAAAATCAATGTTGCTGATCAGCCGGGGATATTTTTACAATTACAGAATAAAGAAAGTAAATTACCCTACCCTGTTGATTTATGTTTGTATTTATGAATGAAACCCCCGCCCCCTCAAAACACTATCGAATAGATTTATTTCACTCCCTCAGTTTCTTCACTTGTAAAAATGGATTTTTTACGTCGATTGTGTATGTAGGTATAATTTCTTTAGATTTGCCCTTGCATCTACCTCCACCTAACTGACGACCTGTAGCATAGATTACTTAAGAAATATTTGGAACACCTACAGGTAAATATTTAAAGCACATTGCGAAGGGGTCATTGCAAAAATATTTTATGAATACTGAATTCAAAAACACACCAATACCGGTCCTACTAAACAGAGTACGCTAGTATGCTAGAGTACTTTAGAGTACGCTAGTAATATTTTATAATTTAATGCAAATAAACTACTTTTTGTATGTTTTCTACTTTAGTTTAACATATTGAATGTATATTTTAAATAAAATTTCTATGTTTTCTTTATTTTAGGAGTTATTTCAATTTTTGATTTCAGGTTACGGTTTATCATTTGATCCCGATCTAATTTAACTTGAAAATGTTGAAATGTCTCATTGTGAATGTGCTAAATATTTACATATGCAATTAATTTAATATTTGATAAAATTTAGAAGTAAGTCTTAAGTAATTAAGTTTGAAACAAAACAGTAATCGAGGGCGGGGTATTAGTTATATATAATGCATTGAATTATGGAAGTTCTTTTCTTGTCAAAATATCGCTAAAAACAAATATTTGAAACAAATATTGTAATATAAGTTTATAATAATGTATAATCATGCTGCACACACATAAATCAACAATTTAATTGCATTAAATAACATAATTTTTCTAGCGTACTCTAACGTACTCTATCGTACTCTGTTTAGTAGTACCCCACCAATACACTGACATATTTCTGTATTTTATATTTGTACCAAATTGAATTATAATTGTTTGAAATATATATTGATGAAAATATAGATATTATACAGTATACATATGTACATACATCGATGTCCTCAGTGCGAAGCTATGCACAGCATCATTAATAGGATTTTTGCTTTTGAAGCAGTATGAAAATTTACTTTTTTACACCTGCATAAAATTATTTCAGAAGATTTTGTTTAAAAGTAAATAGATCGATGGCTGATATACGCATGTAAATTGCGGCTATAATATGTAACAGTGCTGACTCTACCTCTCGTAATATTATAAGGAACTTGAAATTGACATATACTCATCCAAGTTCAAGATTTTATTTCGTGGACTAAATTATTCAATTTCGTACATTATTTCTTTTTTTAATTGATATTTTAGCAGAAGCTAGCACAATATTATTTTGCTTGTATAACGAAGGGCAGACGTAATTATGATATTTCATGTTTTCACAGTGATATGGATCCAGAAAAGGGGGTGGTCCATTTTTTCAATTTGTTAATTACAACGAAGATAGTGTACAGCTTTAAAACGAAAACAGGCGATTTGAAAGGGGGTTAAATTAGAGATAATAGAAATAGACCTTTTTTTAATACATGTAATTTAATGATATCGAGTAAAGTTTAAGTAATTCATCTTGAAAAAAATCAATTACCTTCTAAAATAATTACAGTCTTTATGACGTCACAATTGACGTATTTGTATTACTTTTAACGTCAAGTTCAAAGACTGACGAAGAGAAATGTTACTTATTTGTTTTTTGAGTTTTGAATTCAGATAATATAAATCGAAGATTATGCCTCTACACAGATTTCGTTTCAAACGAACTACTGACTTCTTTAATATATTGTGTGTAATTTTTATACAGCTATTGTTATATAAACCAAATATTACCGAATGTTTAACAAAACTGGTGAATCTTTGCGACATCAAAATTTAAATGTAAAGGCATATTTCATATTGGCCACACGTATGAACAACGATTATATTAAGCGTGTAGATTCGTATCAGCAATATCTATACATATGGTAAGTATGAAAGTTGTTCTTGACTGTGGCCACACTTAATTTTGGGAAAATCTGTCGAAAAATCGGCATTTTTTAACGTTTTTATGAAACCGGCGCATCTTCAAACCATCGCACGTGCCTAACAGCGCTTTATTTAATAAAATGAGTTACATAAGGAAAAGAAGTATGTTGTCCTCTAATAATTAACCCTCCCATGAGTGTTACTTCTCTTTTTGCCGTACGTTTAACGAAGGGGGGGGGGGGTAAAAATTGAAAGCCGTCTATAATTTACAGGTGTGACAGATTAGGTTTATTTACGTTTTCATAATTATTACATTTCGATCCCGATGTAAATTGTCCACGTTTTATTTGGAAACGCCCACTTTTATCTTTTGGCCAATAAGGTTTTTGACAGTTTCTTTTGTTCCTTTTTCATATATAAAGCTATGTAACTATTAGATCGGGGAGGGAGACAGCTGGTTTCGCTAGCTAAACTCTTCATATACTGGAATCGTCCCTTGTTCGTCTGTCTTAATTAAATTATATTACTACTTAGGTTAGACTATATTTGGGTTAAGTTAGATCATATTTGGGTTGGGGAAATAAGGTCTGCATATTGTGTACTATTATAACTTGTAAATTTATAAATTGTAAAGTCTTGTTAATCTTATTTTCTTTTATAGTTCATTACAATTTACAAATATTTAAGGTATATCTAATGTAGTTATTTTTATATTCAGAAAGTCGTTCAAAACAAAAATAAACACAACGCGAAGTACAGGCTATATGAACACCAGACCTGCTACATTATTTGGTGAACCGTGACCAGGATAGGATTTTCATTGTCGTGGGTAGTGCCTTGTATAGACACGTGCTACACGATGTGAGTCCTGTTCAGTGATTCGGGCTTGGCTGAAATCTATTGTCCAGTAAAACCTGTTTGTTTGTTTTTTTTTGGTGGGTAAAATAAATTCACTTTTGCTTGGGCTTGGAGCGAGGTATGTTGTAAATAGTTTCACTTGTGGATTTCAAACTTTTATATATTTTTTTTCAACTACTTTATTTTGAAATAGTTTAGTTTAATTAGAATTGAATTAAATTAGAAATGTCGTCAGAGAATTTAAGATATGGTCGGGGTTTTGAGACATCTACTTCAGCACGCTCTAACAGAAGCGTTCGTTTTGATACTGAGCAAGAGAGATTTCGAGGTTTGAATTTGAGAGAATTAGACAGAGAGATTGAAAATATTACTGCTGAATGCTCTAGGTTAGAGGAAGAGATAAACAGAACGAAAGCTGAGAAAGAGAGATTTAGAAATTTACATTCTGAGAGACTTAGAAATTTACAGTCTGAGAGTGATAGACAGAGATATTTACAATCTGAGAGTGTTTGTTATACAGATACTAGTCTATCTAGAGGTCAAAGGTCAGAAAGAAGATGGGATACTGAAATTAGTGGGTCTGCTAATAAACGTAAGGAAATAAAAACCCCTTCATTTGATGGTAGTTGTGAAATTACAGAATTTTTCATGCAATTTGAAGAAGTAGCCCGATGGAATGAATGGACATCGAGAGAATGTGCAAGTCAGTTGATTATGAGTCTGAAGGGTCCAGCAAGACAGATTTTGAGTGAGATTAGTGTTACAATAATCGACGACTTCTACGCTCTTAAGGAATCTTTAAGAAATCGTTTCAATCCTAGAGAACGAGAAAGCTCGTATAAAGTTGAGTTTAAAACTAAACGTAGACAAGTTGGGGAATCAGTTTCAGATTATGGTCATTCTTTAAGAAGGCTTGCAACTAAAGCGTACCCAGATTGTTTGTTCAGCTCGTTAGAAACGCATGTTATTGACCAATTTATCTACGGTCTCGGTGATGTAGATCTTAGGAAACATGTTCAATTTAATCATCCATCGACCATTGACAAGGCAATAGCCTTGGCAGTTGAGTATGAAAGTTTTGTGGGAAAGTGTGATGAAATAAGAAAGCCCAGTTTAAACCGTGTTAGGTTTGACGAAAGTGCATATTGTTCCCGAGACTTTGTTGATAAGGATGAAGTTGCAAAAATCGTGCGCGACGAAATGCAAAGAACGCTTAATACCATGAATTTCAGAAATGAGTCCAACTCTCGCTCGTCACAGAATGCTGTCAGAACGCGCGATAACGTACAACAGCCCACTCAGACAAGTGTAAATAATGAAAGACGATCTCAAATTATCTGTCATTTCTGTAATGAAGTTGGTCATATTGCGCCGAGGTGTCCACTTAAGCAAACACAAGAATCTATGCGAGTATCGCCCAGAAATTCGAATTCGGAAAACTCACAGGGACTGGCTCTGGGGCCGGGGAGTCAGTCCTAGACCGTTCGACCCTTACTGAACACAGTCGGCCGTCCGGATTTGAAACAAACAATGCGATTGACCATATTAAAATAAATTTGAGTAAAGACCAGTGTTTGTTTGCGATTTGTAAAATAGGTGAAAAACTTATTCCGATGCTTGTAGACACAGGTTCGACAAAATCATTAATATCTAAAAAAGTGTTTGACTCCTTGGGTGTTACAAAAGAAAAATACGAACCCTCAGATACAACTCTTACTGCAGCAAATAACGCAAATATCAAAGTGCATGGTTGCGTCACTTTACCTTTTTCAGTAGGTCGTAAAGAGATATCGCAAAAATTACTTGTGGCCGATATTGTAACCTTTCAAGGAATTCTTGGTATGGATTTCCTTGCCCAAAATCAGGGGAAAGTAGACATAGACAAGAAAATACTTAAACTTGGAAAGTTCAAAGTATGGCTCATGTCAAACTTAGAATCCGGTATAACCAGAGTCAAGTTATGTGAAAGTGTTAACATCCCCCCTTGTTCTGAGATTCTTGTTCAATGTTGCCAAGATAAACCATGTTTTCTTGAGGTGGGTCTAGTAGAGCCTGCAAAATTCTTAAAAGGGAGAAAACTTCTTTTAGCTAAAACCTTAGTAAGCCCCGGAAGTAAAATTGTTTTGTCCCTAATAAACTTGGGAGAAAAACCTGTCAAGATAGAATCTGACACTGTAATAGGAATGATACACCCTATTGAAAGAATTTGCTCTATGGCCAGTCAATTTGAAAAAGAACAAAAAGAAATACCGGAACATCTTCAGCCCCTATTAGAAAATGTGTCAAATAATTTGAACGAAGAACAAAAATATGAGTTGAGAAAATTGTTGGGGGAATACAGAGACATTTTTAAAGAGCCTGATGGGCCTCTGGGTCAAACAGATCTAGTCTTACATGAAATAGATACAGGGAATGAAAAACCAGTTAAAATACCACTGCGTAGATTTCCTTTAAAACAAAAAGAGGTCATAGATGAAGAACTAAACAAAATGTTACAAGAAAAGATTATCGAACCCAGTGAAAGTCCTTGGAGTTCAAATGTTTGTTTGGTCACAAAGAAAGATGGGTCATTGCGATTTTGCGTAGACTTCAGAAAATTAAATCAGGTTACTCGTAAAGATGCATATCCATTGCCGCGAATCGATGATACATTAGATACCCTATCAAACAGTAGATGGTTCAGTACTCTTGATCTTGCTAGTGGGTACTGGCAAATTAAAATGCACCCTAAAGATAAACCAAAAACTGCTTTCTCCACGCATAGGGGGTTGTTTCAATTTAATGTGCTACCATTCGGGTTATCAAATGGCCCAGCCTCCTTCCAACGTTTAATGGAAAAAGTGTTAGGACACCTAAACTGGCATAAATGTCTATGTTATTTGGACGATGTGATTGTTTTTGGTCAGAATTTTGAAACAGCTTTATTGAATCTTAGAAGTGTATTTGAATGTTTTAGAAGAGCTAATTTAAAACTAAAACCATCCAAGTGTGTATTATTTCAAGAGCAAGTGAGTTTTTTGGGACATGTGGTTTCCAAAGAGGGTGTTCAGTGTGATCCTTCAAAAATTGATGCTGTAAAAAACTGGCCCAGACCTGAAAACAAGTCAGAAGTGAAAAGTTTCTTGGGATTAATTGGGTATTATAGACGTTTTGTTCCCGATTACTCTCTTAAAGCTTACCCCTTGAATGTTCTCACTCGTGCTAAATCAAAGTTTAAGTGGGATGAAAGATGCGAGGATGCTTTCAATATTCTTAAAAATTGTCTTATAAGTGCACCTATTCTTGCTTTTCCGACTGAAACTGATACTTTCGTGTTAGACACTGATGCAAGTAGAGAAAGTATAGGAGCTGTACTTAGTCAAATTCAGAATGGGGAAGAGAAAGTATTAGCCTATGCAAGTAAAACACTTAACAAAGCACAACAGAATTATTGCACCACAAAAAGGGAACTTTTAGCTGTAGTTTGTTTTGTTCGGTTGTTTCGTCATTATTTGATAGGCAGGAAATTTCTATTAAGAACAGACCACGCCCCTTTGATTTGGTTAAAAAACTTCAAAGATCCCGAGGGGATGTATGCTAGATGGATTACTATCTTGGAGAATTTTGATTTTGAGTTACAGTACAGGGCAGGTTATAAGCATAGAAATGCTGACGGGTTAAGTAGGATTCCAAACAGACAATGTAAAAACCCCAATTGTCCTGAATGTGTACAAAAACTTTCATCAGATCAAATAACTTCCAATAAAATCAATGAAGTTCAAAATGTTCAAGTTTCAAACAGTGAAAATCAAGTTTTTGACAAAGAGCATGTAAATACTATAACAACAATATCAGATACTAATGTACCAGAAATAAGGGAGAGAGAAAATCCGAATTGGTTAGATGTTTGGAGTAATGGAGAAATTTCAGAAATGCAATTAAACGATCCAGGGATAAAACAAATCTTATTGTGGAAACAAGATGGGAGAACAGTACCCCCTGAGAATGAAATAAGTACTCTCAATGATGAGGCTAAGTCACTTTGTGCAATGTGGAAAATGCTCAGCATATCAGATAATCTACTCTATCTAAAGGGAGATAACTCTTTGGGTATCCAAATTTCAAGACTTGTCGCGCCCCGAGAAATTAGAAATGTGTTATTTCAACATTTACATACCAACAGAACTGGGGGACATTTAGGTAGAGATAGGATGATTGAAGCAATAAAACGGCGATTCTATTGGCCTAAACAAAATGATGATGTTAGACGATGGTGTGAACAATGTGATGGGTGTGCCCGGGGAAAACCTGGCCCTGGTTTGGGGAAATCTCCATTAAAGCAATTTCATGCTAGTGCCCCTATGCAAATTGTAGCAGTAGACATAGTTGGCCCATTGCCTATTACAGACAAAAATAATGAATACATAATTGTCTTTGGGGATTACTATACTAAGTGGAAGGAAGCATTTGCTGTACCTAATCACACTGCGGTAACAGTAGCCGACAAACTGGTCACTGAAGTATTTTGTAGATTTGGCTGCCCAGAACAAATTCATACTGACCAGGGGAGGGAATTCGAGTCTGAACTGTTTAGTTGTATCTGTGACCTCCTTGGTATTCATAAAACTCGAACGACCCCATACAGACCCCAGTCAGATGGGCTCGTCGAACGATTTAACCGTACCCTCATTCAGATGCTTTCAATTTGTGTTGATGAAAATTACCATAGCTGGGATGAACATTTGCCCTATTTGTTAATGGCTTATAGATCTACAGAACATAATAGCACCAAGTGTACACCAAACCTCCTTATGCTTGGTAGGGATATTAACTGCCCTCTTGACTTAATGGTTGGGTTACCCCCAGATCAAAGACAAGTTAGATGTTCAGTTCAGTATGTTGAATGGGTACAGTCAGTTATAAATAAATCATTTGAGCTGGCTCATAGTCAGTTGGGAAAAGCAGCAAATAGACAAAAGAAGGGGTATGACCAAAATCTTAAACCAAGGTCTTTTGAAATTGGTAATTGGGTGTGGCGATGGTACCCTCCAAAAGCTGGTGTGAAATTGGGGTTGGGTTGGACAGGCCCATACTTAGTAGTAAATGTTATTTCAGAGGTGACCTGTTCCATTCAAAAATCCCCACAATCTCCCGTGGTTAATGTTCACAAGGACCATTTAAAACCATATAAGGGTACAAATCATCCCGTGTCTTGGCTAGGTGACCAACTTCCAAACAGTCCTGTAATAGAAGAATCAGATGAAGGTGAATTAGGGGATTTACAAGAGATTAATCGTCCTGGGGATTCTGTTCAGCAAACTCGTAGAGGCAGGGTGGTGAAACCCAGGGAGATTTATTCCCCTTGATTAATGATATAGTTAGCCGGGTAGTGATATAGAGGATTTCTTTTGTATATATTGGTAAAACTTCAAGTGTATTATATACAGTATGAGTATTTTGGTTTTGGGTTTACATATGCGTGAGTTTAATTGAATATATGTATATGTGTGTACGTTATATAAACTAGTTTAAATTGTTAGATTATGCTAACAATAACTAAGTTAATTAAATAGCTTATAAAACGCGTAAAATTTATAAGGTTGCCCTGACAGTGACTATCCTCTGTCAATCATGTTGACAAATTAGGGTACTGATCTGTTACTAAACCGCGTAAATTTAAATCGCGTAAAATAGACATCCTAAATAAGCATAATTAATAAATGGTTGAGTGACTTGAATGCAAGAATGGTGAAAATGAGTGTTTATTTAGTCAATGATATTAATATTTTTGATGATTTAAAGAAATATTTACTTTGAAATGAATTTGCAAGTAAACTTGTAAGTAGTATATTTGAAAAATTCTAATTGATATTTATGCTTATGATTTTTTTTAGTAGTACAATGGAGACTTTACAATTGGCAGTACAGGAGTCGGAGCTTAGAGATCTGGATATGGACAGAGTGGTTTTTCCTCTGGAAGGAATGGCTTGTTGTGTTCAAGGTTGCGACAGCATAATTTACAAGACCTTCAAAAAATATATGGAACATTGGAAAGCTAGGCATGTGCCGACTGTTCCTAAGTTTGGATGTGTCGTGTGTCGGCGGCAATTCAATTCAAGACCGCATGCCATATCATGTATTAAACGGCATCCTTATGATGGTGATTTTTTAAGTTACTTGCTGATTACGCGAGTGCCAAATAGTGATTTTATTGACCCAAAAGGAATTTCACCCCCTAGAAAAAGATCCCCTAGCGAAATACAGTGTATGCAAAGAAATTTAGAGAGAGAAGAAGCCGCTAAGGAAAGGAGAAAGTCTGTGAAAAATTGTGTTATTCATCAATATGAAGAAATGCTTTCTCGCGACAATCCAGTAAATATGGTGTATAGTGAAAATAGTGTAACAGCTGTTATTTCTGTCGATGGGAGACAAGTGGAGTATGTGCCACCACCATCTGAGATGGACATTTATATTAACTCTTTAAATTAAATATGAATAATTGTACATCCATGATAAAGTAGTATCTACAATTTATATTTATTCGCAAAGTATAACCTTGCTTTGAAAGGGGGAAGGGGGTATTCAATATTTTTGAGATTTTTTTTTCTTCTAATTTTATAGTCAAATGTATAACATTTGTCTTTTAGGGGGGAGGAATGTGACAGATTAGGTTTATTTACGTTTTCATAATTATTACATTTCGATCCCGATGTAAATTGTCCACGTTTTATTTGGAAACGCCCACTTTTATCTTTCGGCCAATAAGGTTTTTGACAGTTTCTTTTGTTCCTTTTTCATATATAAAGCTATGTAACTATTAGATCGGGGAGGGAGACAGCTGGTTTCGCTAGCTAAACTCTTCATATACTGGAATCGTCCCTTGTTCGTCTGTCTTAATTAAATTATATTACTACTTAGGTTAGACTATATTTGGGTTAAGTTAGACCATATTTGGGTTGGGGAAATAAGGTCTGCATATTGTGTACTATTATAACGTACTGTAAGATTGGTAATAAATTGTAAAGTCTTGTTAATCTTATTTTCTTTTATAGTTCATTACAATTTACAAATATTTCCAAGGTGTAATCTAATGAAGAGGTCTTATATTCAGAAAGTCGTCTCAAAATAAAAAATAAACACAACGCGAAGTACAGGCTATATGAACACCACTTAATTAAATATTTGAGATGTGATGGGGGTGGGGTTTGTTTGCTTGTTTATTTCTTCTATTTTTATTGTTTGCTTTTTATTCTATTAAAACTATTTAACTTGTCACACCTTTACCCTTTTTTGAATATTTCACCCTATAACAAGTAGCGGCGACCATTTAACATATTAAACCGACCCGTTATTATATCGAATGCACCATTTAATTTGTATACTCAACCCTATACCAAGTAGCGGCGACCATTTAACATATTAAACCGACCCGTTATTATATTGAATGCACCATTTCATTTGTATACTTCACCTTATAACTAGTAGCGATGACCATTTAACATATTAAACCGACCCGTTATTATATCGAATGCACCATTTAATTTGTATATTTCACCCTATAACACGTAGATGTGACCATTTAACATATTAAGCCGACCCGTTATTATATTGAATGCCCCATTTGTTTTGAATCTTTCACAGTTTATTAAGAAGCGGTGACCATTTAACATAGTAAACAGACCCTTTATTATATTAAACATACATTGTATTATGTGCGCTTCACCCTTTAACAAGGAGTGTTTATTATATTGATTCAACCCTTTATTATATAGAACACACCATGTAACATTATGTACCATGCCTTAAGGCAGCTATGGCATTCCATATTACCTCTTTGTTCTTGTACTATACATGTATCTGAACACCTGCATCACAGTCAATCTAATTAAAATTAGATGTTAGATCCGCTCGCACACTCGCTACACTAACGAGTATGCGAGCGATCTTACATCTAATTTTAATTAGATTGCATCACAGTGGGCTTGCGTCACGCACGTACCCAACTTAAAAGTACTAGTTTTACCATTATCGTTTTTAGATTGCACTGCAGTCTGCACGTGCAGTGTGGTGTACACATCATTGCATGTATATCAGAAGGAATTATTTCATTTTGTGTTTTAATTGGATTATATTTCCTAAAAGGACCTTTGACAGTCGGTAAGTACAAGTTTTGGTATAGATTTGGGTAAAATAGTCTGAAATGCAGTTTAAAGGATCAAAGGTCATTGGATGCTAAAATAGACCAATTTTACATTCAGAAGAGTTATCCCCCGTTGTCGACGTTACATTCAGTTACAAGATACAGAATTTTTTTCTGGGAGGGAGGGGGGTTTCCAGACCAGAATTTCCTGAGAAGGAAAAAAAGAAGTTATGGTGGGGTCTGTTTTCTATGGTGGAGGGCATCCAAAGTCATTTTTATTTGCTTCTATATATATATTATAGTTCTGCAAATACTGGAGGGGGGGGGGGTATCCACTTCCTGTCCCTATAATGACAAATGATCATATGACTCTTAAATAGTAGAAACTTTTTTCCATTTGACTATGCATAATTCTGTTTCTTGTGTTATTATGTTGTGTACATCTAATGAGATAAAGGTTATGAACCCCTGGAGGTCATTCCCACTCTTCTAATGAACTGGAAATGTTTACAATATGACTGCATTAATTAAATTAAATAGAAGTGCATCAATGATAAGATTGCTTGACATTTTACTCATGAATTTGTGTCAACCTATCCTCCTAGAATTAGGAATGAAAATCATTCAAAGAGATGGGCCACATTAAATTAGTATAATTAATTAAATTAGTATAATTAACAGTATAATTAATCTGTATAATTAACATTTTTTGAAAATGTGAAAACAATTTCAGTAGTAGTTTGCATACATGAACAAACAGGGGCCTGGGAATCTCTTTACGTCTTAATGGTTGAAACTCCTAAAATGAATTGACCTCAAATCTGCCTTGTCCTCATTATTTTTCAAGTGGTGGAGTCTCCATATGAGTGAAAAATTCCTGAAAGGGATGTTTAACAACAAACAAACAAATACATAAAAACACAATATTGATTTGCGTTAAGAAATATGCATGGGATTTTTTCCATAAATCTTCATCTCAAGAACAGCAGAGGCATTATCATGATTATTTTCCCCTTGTTTTGGGGAAAGGGAGGTGGCATTAAATCTCATTTGTCTGTCAGTCTGTCCATCTTATTGACAGTATGTGCATCTTTCACAATGAATTTAACCTTGTTCATAAATTTTGAATAATAATAAATATAGGGCTTTCATATTGAACATGTACATTATCACAATTTTTTCTTAATATACTATGATTTTTTATCCCTTTTTGAAAGTGAGACCTTGACCTTAAAGTTTTACCTACTTTTCAAAAAATAACATTAATTCAAATTGATTTATATTATGAAAGAGAAAAGATGGGGCATTCCAATTATACATGTATATTACCTGTGATCCATTGATTGTATATTGTTTAACGTCCCTCTCGAGGATATTTCAACAAAATATTTCCGAGCATGCTATGATTTTTCCCCTTTGACCTTATTTTCAAAAATGGACATATGATAGGGGTGCATATTTGACACACAATATGCCATAAATTATGGCATCCCATTCACTAAAACACAGAAATCAGAGGACCACAATTCTTTGAATTTGCTTGTATAATCTTGATATTGAAACATCCTCATATAATGTAGATTCAAGTTTTTTATGCCACATCATGATTATAGGAATGCATGTTTAGTTTTTGTAATGTCCATCCTTAACCCTTCCATCTGTCTTTCTATCGGGCTCAAAAAAAATATTCTAGAAATATTCTAGAAACCATCTCCCAAAAGATGATTAGGCTACTATGTAAAATGTAGGAGAGGTTCAGGGAAGAAAAGTGTGACAGACGGACGGACGGACATGAGTAACAACAATATACTAGTACCCGAACTTTCTTTAGAAAGTGCGGGTATAATCATAGTCGTTTATTTTTTGACGAGCCTCCGCTCCACACACACGTACTATTGATCAACTTCCATAAATCTGATGAACCTATTTCGTGGGATGAAAAGAATATGGGTTGCATGCAAAAATGTTTTCTCTAAATCTGTTTTCTTCAAATACACGACTTGTCCTGCTATTCAGAGAGTGAAAATGTGGGAGG
>NW_026920812.1:0-17269 GCF_032062105.1 Saccostrea cuccullata | reverse complement strand
GAATCTTAAAGATTTTATTAATTTTAGTTGTTTTGTCCCCATCCCTAGACCCCAGGGGCACAGGGATCATGAAATTCACATATTTTGTTCCCCTTCACCCATAGATACTGTATACCAAATTTGGTTGAAATTGGTTAGTGGTTTTAGAGCAGAAGCTGAAAATATTCAAATGCTAACACACGACGGACGACGACGGACGAAAAAAGATAACAATAGATCACCTGAGCTACTCAGGTGACCTAAAAACGCAAACAAATCAAAGCTGATTCCATCTGAGGTGTCAAATAAATGTAACAAATTGCCAATGTAACACGAGACAAACTACTTTTATGAACTTTTCACTATTAGCTTCATGTAAAATAATCTTGGCATTATATATTGACACGAATTCCTAAATGCCCGGTACTTTTTATTAATGTAAGGCCCTTTTTCATCGCTGCATAGCATTCCAACATTTTTTTAAATTTCATTTCCGATTTTTTTTTTATTTTCATTATCGACAAAATTTTGTTTTCATTTTAAGAATTTTTTACCTGTGTGGCAACTTTATGTTTTCCAAGAAAGTAAGTTGGAATTTTAAATTACTTATTTCAAAATATTGATTAAAAATATACAAATTCCTCTATTATTCATATATACATGTAATATGTGCACTATACGTCTAGGTGACAAAGTTCAATGAGCATACGACTTTTAAAGGCAGATATTTTTAGCACCGCCTTCAAAAATACCTAGACTGGGTAGCCCTGTCAGTCAAGTGCATGAAGGTCCATCATTGGATGCTGGAACATGATTGACATTTTCTTACTGGTCCCTGTGTATACCATGTACACCTTGTTTGGCACTAGTGTGGACCTTTAAATTAACTTTTGATCCTTTGATGTTTACCACACAGGGTATAGAGAAATTGCATAATAATATTTTTTTTTACCTTGATTATATGAATTAAATATACCTTTAGTATTTGAAAGGCTAATGAAAGGATTATAATATAATATCAATTTTGAAAAAAAATATTAAAATTTGATACATAAAAATATTTTTTTCTGATGAAATTTCTATATTGATTTTAATATGCTAAACAGTAACCTAAAGTAAAAATGTCATTAAATTTAGAGCAACACTTTGTGAAGTAACTTATTAGATTTAAAAATGTTTCTAATCACGGGGTAACATATTTTTTTTTGGTTATTCAGATAAGAATTTATGAGCAGTCTTTTTTAGTATGTTTCATGGTGACAAAGAATAGGTTAAACCTAGATTTCTTTTTGATGAAATGTAGTTAACACGGCTCTCTTTTCATTTAAAAGATGGGATCCCGGGAATGACTTAAATAAGTCTAATTTGGTTGATACTTGAGTTTTTTTTTTTTAAATTAACACATACATTAACATCTTAAATAATCTTTGTTGTAATATTTGAATTTATAGTATGATATCATCATAATTATTTTAAGTAGGTTGGGGAGTTTTCAAAGATTTAAAAAGAAATCAATACAGGTTATTGAGAAACTTTTTACTCCATATTTAAAATTGTCTCAAAATCCCCAACACAGGTAAAGTTTGACACCTGGGTATTTCACTGTGTATTAAATAACTTCTTGTGAATAGGGATTAGGAGACAAATGGCCACAGGTAGACTGCTGGCCCCCAAGGCATTCACCTGTACAAAATAAGCCCCTCCCTCACCTGGAATTTACCACCTGGTAAAAAATCTCTGCCTTTAACCACATTTAATGTGCACTAAATTAAATGACTGTGACAGCACCAAACTTATTTCTAAGACACTTAATGTACTCTAATCGAGTTTTTCCTCCGGATGATAATGCATATATATTACTCTGCTCTACACTGAACTGTATAATTTTTCTGTTTCACATCTGCGCAGAGTAATCATTGAGTCAATCTCTCGAATTTCAGTGCTGATAATTGTTTTTTCTTTCCATTTTCAAAGTCGCTTCATTGATCAATTTACAAAACTGAAATATTTGATTTCAATGATTTATTTATGATTTATTCCTTTATATTTTTCATAGGTTAGGTCTTGAATCTATTATTTAAGGTACTATCTAAAATTGAAAACACCTAAAAATGTCGGATATAAACACTAAAAAATGTCTCAAATGAAAAGTTGATAATTACAAAAAAAGAAAATAAAAATCTGGAAATGAAATGCAGCCCCAAGATACCAACTTGCCGTATTTTACCATATTTGTTTCAGATACCATTATTTATTGCAAAGGTGTACATGTACATGACTTGTATATACTCAAATGAGCTCGATACACTTGAGCGAATCTTGGTATGGTTGTCGACTCGTACTCTTTTCTTATATTGAGGATACATAGTCTTAACGGAAAGGTTAAAAAAAAAACCAAAAGTAGAAATAAGCACAATGAAAAGAAGTGGTATCAGTATACATGCTAAATAACTTTGATAGATAATAAAATACAAAGAAAAAAATCAATAAAATTTTGCAATGATTTTTTATACGAAATTTAAACAAAAACAAGAAAAATAGGTGTCCTCAAGCTTTAAATGCATTCAAAATGTAATATTGCATTGTGAGGTCAGTTTTGATATGAATTTTTATGTTACACAAATAAGTACGGCAAATTTATATACTAAGTTCTCTCGGTGATATATTAACATAATCAATAATCTTTTGAAGTGTGTGACATAACCGCTTTGACGTAACCGATTACCATTCATTATGTAAATCGAGCTTTCACTTTTTCGGCCAGGGTTGGTTTTAGTCTTCAAAAAAAGCATGTTGATTTTATGTTCCGATCAATAAAAAAACATGCTGATTTTATGTTCCGATCAATGAGTTAAGGTTACACATATATACTTATTTGTTACTCATAATTTATTTTTTCAGAATGTAGATAAATGTGGAACTTCTTATAAATTAACTAGGCAGTATACTCATTTTAAGCTTGTTAACTGAAATGCTATTTGATACTTTTTCTTATAATTGTATATAACATGTTTAATGGTAAAGTCTATTGTCTCATTATTTTTCTTGATATGCGTTTATTTTTTTTAACACATTTTCGTAGATTTTGTGTAATAAAACATGCCACTGCATAGAAAAAAAAATAAATATAATTCAAGGGAGTGCGGTCATTGATATGTAGCCCTACTGTTTAAAAACTTGAGATGTGAATTTCATGATTCACAAAACTATCCTTAATATTCTATAAAAATATTAAGCTATACTAATAATTAAATGTTTTGCACCAATATTAAATAAAACAGGTACATGATTTCATTATCTCCATAACACTTCTAATAATTGTTTTTATGGTCTATGTATACTAATATGAAATGGTAAAAAGATTCAAATAAATGATTGATTGATTGATTGATTGAAGAAATATGCGTAAAACTAAAAAATGAAATTAAATACTGAAGAAAGATAGATCTTTGAGAATTGAATTAATAATTAAAATAAGTCTGTACAGCGTACATGATGTCTTTTTTTTTTTATTATAGTACCAAAGTGTTCTATTCTAAATATTTTTTCTATGAATTTTATTCATCATCAAATTCAATATTACGGATTTTTTTTTTCGTGCGACCATAAACTTTAAGATTGTTCCAAAGTAGCGAGTACATGTACAGTGTAGGTAGTTTGTTTATTGATAACACCGGTAGCCGCAGACGAAGAACAATAGGTAATTAGTGCCCATTGTTACGCTGACCACTACAATTTGCATGGAATATACAAGTTGTACCCCGTTCTACCCCGGGGCTGAAGACATGTACACAATACAGCCAAATCACAGGTCGATCACCGATTTCTGATCAATTGAAATCAATTTAAAGGTGTTTTCCTTTCATCTTTTTATCATGCAAAATTAAAATCGATGAATTTGATCATATACTAATAGTAACATATTAAATTAAGTCTCATTTCAGTTCTTATTTCTCATTCCATAAAATCAAATAAAAAAGAAATTAATGAGATTTCAAAACTGATTAAATAAAAAATGATTTTGTATTTAAATTTTGAGAGACAAACTAAACATATGTACCTTTGCACTAGGGATTCTTATCCTCTTATTTTTAATCAGCTCGCCCCATTTGCCGGTTGCACATGCATACAGTGTGTACTTGTACATATGTACATGTGGAGGAGTTTAATTCTTGGACGATCTACAAACGTCTACATAACATTAAAACAGGATGAATAAATAAATAAATTATTAATTTAAATCAGTGCCCACAGATTGAACATATTCAAACCTGTTTTCACCTCTTAGTTACTTTTTAAAAGGGATAAAATTTCTAATTTTCGAGCAAATTTTCAAATATTTTGACAAACAGAGACCAGAAAACTGAACATTTAACAAGATAAATATAATTGTTTTCGAGAAAAAAAAGCCTTCAAAAACAAAATGTTGTCCAAACTCCACCAGTTGACCTAGTGAAAACGGAACAAATCCAACTTTTAGAACCTGCAGGAAACTTTTTTTATCCCAATTTTTTTCCACCCATTAAGAACTATTTTCTTATTATTGAAAAAAAAAATCACCGATCTCACTACATAATTTTCTTGGAGTCGGGAAAGGCGGCGATGGATCCTTTTTAAGATAGCCTAATTTTCTTTTTATTTACAGTTTATTTTTCAAGAAGATCTAATGCAAAAGTAAAATTCCATTTTTTTTCTGCAATTAATTTTTTTTTTATTAATTCTATTTCTATATATTTATTCTATAGATAATTCATTTGATTATTGTCAAAATTTTCACAAAGGTAATAGTAGAAATTGAGATCAGCATACATACATACAGTCATGTAATTTTGTTATCGGCAGAACATTTAAAGAAATATGAAAATTTTGTCATGATAAATCAAGTAAAAGAAAGTAATAATTAAAGGTTTATATAGCCCTCTGTTTTATTTTAAACCAATTACCAGGTTAAAAACAATGACCACAGTAATTATCAGTAAATCTCAGCATCGACAGCACCTCAACAGTGATTATCAGTAATTCTCAGCAGCGACAGTACCTCAACAGTATTTATCAGTATTTATCAGACTCAACAGTAAAAGTCAGCAGTAATTATCAGTATTTATCAGAAACAACAAAAAATTTCAGCAACAACAGTTATAATAACAGTAAATATCAGTATTTATCAGCAACAACAGCACAGTATCAGTAATTATCAAACTTTATCAGAAAAATTTGGGATTCTCAGCACTTTTTTCGTCCAGTAGTGAATCTATTAAATAAAAAACTAAATTGTGGGACATTCCTTCTTAATGTTACGCTCAAAATCTACTTGGTATGAAATGGGGAAAAATCCGATTTCTTTTGTAAAGAAAGAAGAATTTATGCACCTAAAACAATATATAAATTAATAAACTCATATGGCAGACCATTCTGTAATTTCGGATAACAGAGGTCTTTTTTCTCAAACTTGTACAAAGTAAAATAAAAAATAATAATAACGACGAAACATTTTTGTGTTAAAATATCTTTTTATAACATAATATCACATTATCTGATGAACAAAGAGACAATTGTAAAGGTTTTTTGAAACTTCAGGAATGCAAAATGTCATTCAAAAATACAAAAAACCAAAAATTCCCAGGATCAAATGGATTTAAAGTGGAATTTTATAAGTTTTTCTGGAAAAAATATATGTATTTCTGTATTGAAATCTTTAAATTAAAGGCATTTAACGGGAAGAAGTTCCCAGTTCAAATCTCAGGGGGTAATACGATCTATTTCCACTATTGAAGAGTTATTGTTCTTAGTGCGCTTTTTTGTGAAAAAGTCTGAGAATGTACAAATCTCGCGGAATTTCTGGGACAAACGTAACATAAACATGTAAACATTATGTTGAATGTCAATGAACAAATCCTAACAAAATGCATAATATGATATATTTTATTGTGGACTTTATTTCAATCAAGAGTAGAGATGACAACAATATCAATTTACATCTATTGGTGTTCGTGTGTATCTATTTATTGTAATGGTACATTAAAAGACAATACACATACCTCGGAAATGTCGTATTATTTATCAATGGACGATAAAAGTAAGGGTTTTCGCTCTCTTACATATGTCTTTTAGTTCTTATATTCTTCAGTTAGAATGACAAATGCACTTAAAATTTAAGATTGGATAAAGACTGGCATGTTTTGTATTATCCGCAACGCCATGCTGTCCATGTCTGAGGACCAAACACGTCTCTAATTCTGAAGAGTTCATTTATGGAAATATAACGCATTACATGCCTTCCAAAAGAGGAAATGGATAGAAGATATATGAGAAGTTTGAGACCTATTTCATTATTAGATGTAGTTTACAAAATTTGTTCTAGTACCATAACAAATCGCTAAGAATGCGTTGACCAGTATTTTAAGTGATACCCAAAAAGGTTTTATAAAAGGAAGTTTCATAAGTGAAATTACCAGGTTTTTATATGATTTGATAGATTACCTTAAAGGTAAAAAACAATTTAGTTTGCTCGTTTTATTAAATTTCGAAAATGCTTTTGATTCATAAGAATGGGATTTAATTGTTAAAGATTTGAAGTCTTTTAATTTTGGAGATTTATTAGTAAAATGGTTTAAAACCTTTTACTCAACCAGCACAAGTCGTGGGATAAATAATGGAAAGTTGTCCTCCTTTTTTAATCTTGAACGTGGATGTAGACAAGGACCCTTTGGCACAATACATTTTTATCATTACTTTTGGACTATTTGCAATCTCAATGAAGAATAATGAAAGCATAAAAGGTTTATTGGTTGATTGGAAAGAAAATAAACAAGGATAATATGCAGATGACTCATTTTTAACATTAGATGGAAGTGAAAAATCTTTAAGAGAATCAATGAAAATAATCGAAAAAATTGAAAATGCCTCTGGTTTAAAATTTAATATTTCAAAATCTCAAGCAGTGTGGCTGGAAAGCAAGACAGAATCAAAACAAACGCCATGTGATGACTTAAAATTAATTGGAGTGCTGATACCTTTAAGCTATTAGGACTAGTTTTTTTCAAAATACTATTGTGTTTATTCATTTTCGATCTAAAATAAATTCTATCAAAAAAGTGCTTGTTTGCATCATGGGCGACAAGCGATTTGACCCTAATAGGAAAGATTTCAGTCATTTAAACGCTTGTTGTTCCAAAATTTGTACACTTATTCTCAGCTCTCCCAAATCCATCAAAATAATTACTAAATGAGATCAATAATTTTTTTTTTCAAAAAAAGTAAAAAGAAGTACATTGATATTGATAGGATATATAGGAAAAATTGAAGAAGAAGGACTAAACCATGATCCATTTATCCTCATTCATTTCATATACATGTATAAAACTTAAATGGGTCAGGAGAGTCCTTAAAGTCAATAGTTGAGCATGGCAGAAATTATTATCCTGTATTTTTAATCAAAAAAATTTTAAGCTTGTGTTTTATTTAACCAAAGAAAAACTCTCAGAATTTTTGTATTATATTGGTAATGGTTTTTGAAAAGATCTTTAAAAAGTTCTTAGAATTGTTAAGGAAGATTCTTTGCGTTCTACAGATTATTTATTTACTGATATAAGAAATTGATATTAAAAATGGAGTTTTTACACGACTTGGTGAAAAAGAGTTTTAAACTACTGAAAAACTGATGGTGGGAAATCTATATTATTTAATGTTGTTAGAAAAATAACTGGTAACTAGAGCCGAGCTCGTTGCAAAGCAACGAGTAGGTCTTCCGTTGGAGCTGTGGACAGGAAGTACAGACCTTGGGTCAAGGTCACTGCACTTCTTATGTCAACAACATTTCTTCCCAGCATGAGCCTCCAGTAAATTTTAATTATAAAGTTATGCTTAAACATTTTTTTCTTTGTCTTTGTCAGTGACCTTGATTTGCCAGAAAGACATTTGATCAAGGTCATGACAAAACCTCCAATCATAAGTAATCTAATTTCAAGTAAGAGTCTCCAATGATTTTCATTTACTAATTCATAGCATAGTAAAGATAATATTTCTTCTGTCAGTGACATTGATCTTAACAGAATAACCTTGGCTCTGTGTCAAGACAAACACCTTTTAGTGATTAGAAGTTCATATCCCTGACAGGAATTTTACAACTTTTCTGTCATTGGCCAATATAGATGTTTGAAATGCATTATCTCGCACCATTTTGTCACAGGTCAGAAAAACAACATTGAAGTATTTTAAAACATCACCGGATATTAATATTCAAACAACATGGAGTTTCTATTTATGAAAGATAGACGGGGTTGAAAGTCCTTTCCATAATACGTATTTTAGGGTAATAGCTTTACTTTCAATAAAATTAAACTCAAAAGTCCACAAATAAAATATCTTTCCTTATTTATTTCAAAGTTTGGGTAAAGGGGGTGAGGAGCATGGGGATGTCATGATGTATACGTAATACATTCGAGGTTATTATTCTGTTAGACAGGAAGACCCGAGGAGTTGTGATTTGCTGATCATGATCTGAAACACGTTGACAAACCGAAACCACATGGTTTTATACACGTTATTCAATCAATTTATCCATAATTATTTTCCTTGAAGGAGGAATGCATGGATAAAGGATTAAAGAAAATTCCCATTGTACCTTTTAGTACTACATAATGATATTGTGCTTGAAGTTGAGTAAAATCATCAAATAAATTTAATTTAAATAGGAAAGGGAGATTATGTTTAATAGAATAAAGAATTAGACAATACTTGATACAGCGACTCGCTGGTAAAAACTTGAATGTACTTGAATAAAATGCCTCTCACTCGTTTTCTCTCGTATGCGTATTTTTTAAACCAAGGAAAGTAATTTACGCTAGATATAAGTTCATCAGAAAATACTGAGTTATATATGGTAAACGATACAAATGGTTTGACTTTGGTGCCGGTTATGATTTTAATTTTGTTTGTAAAAGCGTTTAATTACATTCTAAAGTCTGTAATATTCAGATAACATTGTTACCCTGGTATATAAGTTCTTAAATGTTCGATTCTCGACATATGCGGGTTTGTTACTACTTGAATGTACATTGTATAACCTGCTACTGATATTTAACAATGTTAGCACACTTAACTTATCATTTATACGGGTTTTGAATAAATCAAAAAACAAATTAAGTTCATTGCATTCAAATCATTATTTCTTGAACTTTACTTTAAAACCTGTAATATAAGTAGACAGTGTACAGTACAGAAGTCACTTATGAAGTTTACACGCGGCGGTGTTACTTATCGACGTTTAATCCATTTCATTGAGTATAATTTTACTATCCTTACGATTCGGAAGATTCCTTTTAAAAGTTAAAAATTGGTATAGCCATGGTTAATATCTGTGATGAAAAAAAAATGTGTTTCGGAAAACTTGTGTTGAAAACGGATTTATTTGTGTGTGAAAAGAGCAAAGCTTGTGCATTTTAATAAATATTGGTTGAGGTAAAGTAACTGAGGATCGCCAGTCCTTGCGCTATGAATCGTCAAATTACACATGGAGCTAACGAATATTTAAAAAATTGAAGACTGATTAATGTAAAATAAATGCCCCAGCATTTTATACTAAAGTCAAACCTAAAACATTTTAAGATATTTTTGAAAGATTTAATTTACTTAGAGAAAATAATATTTGTTTACTGTTGTAGAATGGTTTGGTACGAAAAAATAAAAATATGGCAGTTCTCTATAATTTTAAAAAAAGTTTTATTATACAATTAAATACATTGACCAAAATTGAATTTTTAAAGATATAAATCGGCAATTTAAAATATTCTGAATTTCCTGTTTTTCAACGAATATTATTAAAAACTTATTTTTATTCCTCTTATGAAACATTTCATGTATATACTTCTCAACACAGTTTTACAAGTGTACTAGAGATTGTTCTACACGAGTGTGATAGAGCAATTGCACTCATAGCAGAAGCAGTTGCGTCTATAGTACTATGAACGCAGTAGATGGCAACATGTTCATATAGTGGGAGAGAGCAATGGATGTGGGAGAGAGCAATGGATATGCAAATATATAATTGTAAACAAACAAGGTGAATGTTAAAGCCGTGCACTAATTGGCTGTGAATAGTATATGTGCTTTTTAGTTATGTTTTATTTTCTCACTATATTGTTTGTTTTTATGTGATAAGAAGAAAAGATTATATTTTCTTCCCTTTTTAGTAGACTTGGTTAATATGATTTTAAAAAAATGAAATAAAAGGGAAAGTTGTCAGTGAATAAACATGATAATTTGTAAGAAAAAAAAGCACAAACACTTCGAGAACTTTATTCCTAAGAATATTAGCATCCAATGTAGCCATGTTTATTATTTATAGTAAGCTTGCTTTGGTTACACGCACGAGGAGCTCTCGTTTACGTGCTGAGTGAAAAGAATTACCCGTGCATATAGAGGTCATGCTCCTGCTCATTTAAAACAAGACTCAATCACAATAACAATTTCATGAAATCAGTAAGATGTTAAAGCACTATATAATCGATAGTCATTTCGAAATATTTACCGTTTTTGAGTTATAAAGCAAAAACTTTCAAGGTCCCTTGATCCCTAATTATAGGGGCCAGCCCCTTTTGAGTATTTTTATATGAAAGCCCTTGCAATTATGCACAACTTTTTTTCATAATGTCTTAACAAAATATTTTTAGTTTTCAAGATAAAAATGAAAAAATGTGTAAATTTTTGCTCTTTTAGGCGTTCTAATTTTTGACCCCTATATAGCGCCATTGTTAATACAGAAATCGAAAAACAAAAACCGATGTGCACAACTTCAATCCTTCTGTTACCTAAAATCAGTAAAATGATATATTAACATAATCAATAATCTTTTGAAGTGTGTGACATAACCGCTTTGACGTAACCGATTACCATTCATTATGTAAATCGAGCTTTCACTTTTTCGGCCAGGTTTGGTTTTAGTCTTCAAAAAAAGCATGTTGATTTTATGTTCCGATCAATAAAAAAACATGCTGATTTTATGTTCCGATCAATGAGTTAAGGTTACACATATATACTTATTTGTTACTCATAATTTATTTTTTCAGAATGTAGATAAATGTGGAACTTCTTATAAATTAACTAGGCAGTATACTCATTTTAAGCTTGTTAACTGAAATGCTATTTGATACTTTTTCTTATAATTGTATATAACATGTTTAATGGTAAAGTCTATTGTCTCATTATTTTTCTTGATATGCGTTTATTTTTTTTAACACATTTTCGTAGATTTTGTGTAATAAAACATGCCACTGCATAGAAAAAAAAAATAAATATAATTCAAGGGAGTGCGGTCATTGATATGTAGCCCTACTGTTTAAAAACTTGAGATGTGAATTTCATGATTCACAAAACTATCCTTAATATTCTATAAAAATATTAAGCTATACTAATAATTAAATGTTTTGCACCAATATTAAATAAAACAGGTACATGATTTCATTATCTCCATAACACTTCTAATAATTGTTTTTATGGTCTATGTATACTAATATGAAATGGTAAAAAGATTCAAATAAATGATTGATTGATTGATTGATTGAAGAAATATGCGTAAAACTAAAAAATGAAATTAAATACTGAAGAAAGATAGATCTTTGAGAATTGAATTAATAATTAAAATAAGTCTGTACAGCGTACATGATGTCTTTTTTTATTATAGTACCAAAGTGTTCTATTCTAAATATTTTTTCTATGAATTTTATTCATCATCAAATTCAATATTACGGATTTTTTTTTTTCGTGCGACCATAAACTTTAAGATTGTTCCAAAGTAGCGAGTACATGTACAGTGTAGGTAGTTTGTTTATTGATAACACCGGTAGCCGCAGACGAAGAACAATAGGTAATTAGTGCCCATTGTTACGCTGACCACTACAATTTGCATGGAATATACAAGTTGTACCCCGTTCTACCCCGGGGCTGAAGACATGTACACAATACAGCCAAATCACAGGTCGATCACCGATTTCTGATCAATTGAAATCAATTTAAAGGTGTTTTCCTTTCATCTTTTTACCATGCAAAATTAAAATCGATCAATTTGATCATATACTAATAGTAACATATTAAATTAAGTCTCATTTCAGTTCTTATTTCCCATTCCATAAAATCAAATAAAAAAGAAATTAATGAGATTTCAAAACTGATTAAATAAAAAATGATTTTGTATTTAAATTTTGAGAGACAAACTAAACATATGTACCTTTGCACTAGGGATTCTTATCCTCTTATTTTTAATCAGCTCGCCCCATTTGCCGGTTGCACATGCATACAGTGTGTACTTGTACATATGTACATGTGGAGGAGTTTAATTCTTGGACGATCTACAAACGTCTACATAACATTAAAACAGGATGAATAAATAAATAAATTATTAATTTAAATCAGTGCCCACAGATTGAACATATTCAAACCTGTTTTCACCTCTTAGTTACTTTTTAAAAGGGATAAAATTTCTAATTTTCGAGCAAATTTTCAAATATTTTGACAAAAAGAGACCAGAAAACTGAACATTTAACAAGATAAATATAATTGTTTTTGAGAAAAAAAAGCCTTCAAAAACAAAATGTTGTCCAAACTCCACCAGTTGACCTAGTGAAAACGGAACAAATCCAACTTTTAGAACCTGCAGGAAACTTTTTTTATCCCAATTTTTTTCCACCCATTAAGAACTATTTTCTTATTATTGAAAAAAAAAATCACCGATCTCACTACATAATTTTCTTGGAGTCGGGAAAGGCGGCGATGGATCCTTTTTAAGATAGCCTAATTTTCTTTTTATTTACAGTTTATTTTTCAAGAAGATCTAATGCAAAAGTAAAATTCCATTTTTTTTCTGCAATTAATTTTTTTTTATTAATTCTATTTCTATATATTTATTCTATAGATAATTCATTTGATTATTGTCAAAATTTTCACAAAGGTAATAGTAGAAATTGAGATCAGCATACATACATACAGTCATGTAATTTTGTTATCGGCAGAATATTTAAAGAAATATGAAAATTCTGTCATGATAATTCAAGTAAAAGAAAGTAATAATTGTAGGTTTTTATAGCCCTCTGTTTTATTTTAAACCAATTACCAGGTTAAAAACAATGACCACAGTAATTATCAGTAAATCTCAGCATCGAAAGTACCTCAACAGTAATTATCAGCAATTTTCAGCAACGACAGTACCTCAACAGTGTTTATTAGTATTTATCAGACTCAACAGTAAAAGTCAGCAGTAATTATCAGTATTTATCAGAAACAACAAAAAATTTCAGCAACAACAGTTATAATAACAGTAAATATCAGTATTTATCAGCAACAACAGCACAGTATCAGTAATTATCAAACTTTATCAGAAAAATTTGGGATTCTCAGCACTTTTTTCGTCCAGTAGTGAATCTATTAAATAAAAAACTAAATTGTGGGACATTCCTTCTTAATGTTACGCTCAAAATCTACTGGGTATGAAATGGGGAAATATCAGATTTCTTTTGTAAAGAAAGAAGAATTTATGCACCTAAAACAATATATAAATTAATAAACTCATATGGCAGACCATTCTGTAATTTCGGATAACAGAGGTCTTTTTTCTCAAACTTGTACAAAGTAAAATAAAAAATAATAATAATGACGAAACATTTTTGTGTTAAAATATCTTTTTATAACATAATATCACATTATCTGATGAACAAAGAGACAATTGTAAAGGTTTTTTGAAACTTCAGGAATGCAAAATGTCATTCAAAAATACAAAAAACCAAAAATTCCCAGGATCAAATGGATTTAAAGTGGAATTTTATAAGTTTTTCTGGAAAAATATATGTATTTCTGTATTGAAATCTTTAAATTAAAGGCATTTAACGGGAAGAAGTTCCCAGTTCAAATCTCAGGGGGTAATACGATCTATTTCCACTATTGAAGAGTTATTGTTCTTAGTGCGCTTTTTTGTGAAAAAGGCTGAGAATGTACAAATCTCGCGGAATTTCTGGGACAAACGTAACATAAACATGTAAACATTATGTTGAATGTCAATGAACAAATCCTAACAAAATGCATAATATGATATATTTTATTGTGGACTTTATTTCAATCAAGAGTAGAGATGACAACAATATCAATTTACATCTATTGGTGTTCGTGTGTATCTATTTATTGTAATGGTACATTAAAAGACAATACACATACCTCGGAAATGTCGTATTATTTATCAATGGACGATAAAAGTAAGGGTTTTCGCTCTCTTACATATGTCTTTTAGTTCTTATATTCTTCAGTTAGAATGACAAATGCACTTAAAATTTAAGATTGGATAAAGACTGGCATGTTTTGTATTATCCGCAACGCCATGCTGTCCATGTCTGAGGACCAAACACGTCTCTAATTCTGAAGAGTTCATTTATGGAAATATAACGCATTACATGCCTTCCAAAAGAGGAAATGGATAGAAGATATATGAGAAGTTTGAGACCTATTTCATTATTAGATGTAGTTTACAAAATTTGTTCTAGTACCATAACAAATCGCTAAGAATGCGTTGACCAGTATTTTAAGTGATACCCAAAAAGGTTTTATAAAAGGAAGTTTCATAAGTGAAATTACCAGGTTTTTATATGATTTGATAGATTACCTTAAAGATAAAAAACAATTTAGTTTGCTCGTTTTATTAAATTTCGAAAATGCTTTTGATTCATAAGAATGGGATTTAATTGTTAAAGATTTGAAGTCTTTTAATTTTGGAGATTTATTAGTAAAATGGTTTAAAAACTTTTACTCAACCAGCACAAGTCGTGGGATAAATAATGGAAAGTTGTCCTCCTTTTTTAATCTTGAACGTGGATGTAGACAAGGACCCTTTGGCACAATACATTTTTATCATTACTTTTGGACTATTTGCAATCTCAATGAAGAATAATGAAAGCATAAAAGGTTTATTGGTTGATTGGAAAGAAAATAAACAAGGATAATATGCAGATGACTCATTTTTAACATTAGATGGAAGTGAAAAATCTTTAAGAGAATCAATGAAAATAATCGAAAAAATTGAAAATGCCTCTGGTTTAAAATTTAATATTTCAAAATCTCAAGCAGTGTGGCTGGAAAGCAAGACAGAATCAAAACAAACGCCATGTGATGACTTAAAATTAATTGGAGTGCTGATACCTTTAAGTATTAAGACTAGTTTTTTTCAAAATACTATTGTGTTTATTCATTTTCGATCTAAAATAAATTCTATCAAAAAAGTGCTTGCTTGCATCATGGGCGACAAGCGATTTGACCCTAATAGGAAAGATTTCAGTCATTTAAACGCTTGTTGTTCCAAAATTTGTACACTTATTCTCAGCTCTCCCAAATCCATCAAAATAATTACTAAATGAGATCAATAATTTTTTTTTTTTCAAAAAAAGTAAAAAGAAGTACATTGATATTGATAGGATATATAGGAAAAATTGAAGAAGAAGGACTAAACCATGATCCATTTATCCTCATTCATTTCATATACATGTATAAAACTTAAATGGGTCAGGAGAGTCCTTAAAGTCAATAGTTGAGCATGGCAGAAATTATTATCCTGTATTTTTAATCAAAAAAATTTTAAGCTTGTGTTTTATTTAACCAAAGAAAAACTCTCAGAATTTTTGTATTATATTGGTAATGGTTTTTGAAAAGATCTTTAAAAAGTTCTTAGAATTGTTAAGGAAGATTCTTTGCGTTCTACAGATTATTTATTTACTGATATAAGAAATTGATATTAAAAATGGAGTTTTTACACGACTTGGTGAAAAAGAGTTTTAAACTACTGAAAAACTGATGGTGGGAAATCTATATTATTTAATGTTGTTAGAAAAATAACTGGTAACTAGAGCCGAGCTCGTTGCAAAGCAACGAGTAGGTCTTCCGTTGGAGCTGTGGACAGGAAGTACAGACCTTGGGTCAAGGTCACTGCACTTCTTATGTCAACAACATTTCTTCCCAGCATGAGCCTACAGTAAATTTTGATTATAAAGTTATGCTTAAACATTTTTTTCTTTGTCTTTGTCAGTGACCTTGATTTGCCGGAAAGACATTTGATCAGGGTCATGACAAAACCTCCAATCATAAGTAATCTAATTTCAAGTAAGAGTCTCCAATGATTTTCATTTACTAATTCATAGCATAGTAAAGAAAATATTTCTTCTGTCAGTGACATTGATCTTAACAGAATAACCTTAGCTCTGTGTCAAGACAAACACCTTTTAGTGATTAGAAGTTCATATCCCTGACAGGAATTTTACAACTTTTCTGTCATTGGCCAATATAGATGTTTGAAATGCATTATCTCGCACCATTTTGTCACAGGTCAGAAAAACAACATTGAAGTATTTTAAAACATCACCGGATATTAATATTCAAACAACATGGAGTTTCTATTTATGAAAGATAGACGGGGTTGAAAGTCCTTTCCATAATACGTATTTTAGGGTAATAGCTTTACTTTCAATAAAATTAAACTCAAAAGTCCACAAATAAAATATCTTTCCTTATTTATTTCAAAGTTTGGGTAAAGGGGGTGAGGGGCATGGGGATGTCATGATGTATACGTAATACATTCGAGGTTATTATTCTGTTAGACAGGAAGACCCGAGGAGTTGTGATTTGCTGATCATGATCTAACACACGTTGACAAACCGAAACAACATGGTTTTATACACGTTATTCAATCAATTTATCCATAATTATTTTCCTTGAAGGAGGAATGCATGGATAAAGGATTAAAGAAAATTCCCAATGTACATTTTAGTACTACATAATGATATTGTGCTTGAAGTTGAGTAAAATCATCAAATAAATTTAATTTAAATAGGAAAGGGAGATTATGTTTAATAGAATAAAGAATTAGACAATACTTGATACAGCGACTCGCTGGTAAAAACTTGAATGTACTTGAATAAAATGCCTCTCACTCGTTTTCTCTCGTATGCGTATTTTTTAAACCAAGGAAAGTAATTTACGCTAGATATAAGTTCATCAGAAAATACTGAGTTATATATGGTAAACGATACAAATGGTTTGACTTTGGTGCCGGTTATGATTTTAATTTTGTTTGTAAAAGCGTTTAATTACATTCTAAAGTCTGTAATATTCAGATAACATTGTTACCCTGGTATATAAGTTCTTAAATGTTCGATTCTCGACATATGCGGGTTTGTTACTACTTGAATGTACATTGTATAACCTGCTACTGATATTTAACAATGTTAGCACACTTAACTTATCATTTATACGGGTTTTGAAAAAA
>NW_026920811.1:0-17564 GCF_032062105.1 Saccostrea cuccullata | reverse complement strand
ATGCTTATAAAATAACCCCCCTCCCCTCCCCGCCCTTAAAAAAAAATAAATAGCAACATAGAAAAAACTTCTACCTCTGAAAAGACACCACAGATCGACATAAAATTAAGGATTTGAGTAAAAGGCACCTTAAAGAAAGTGTCCTAAGAGTTTTACGGTGAGTCTCTTGAGTATAAAGAAATTCTACGGATTATCGGCAAAAGCTGCATTTTTTTTCTGTCTGAAATTAAGTTATTGCTTGGCATAAAAATGAATTAAAGCTTGTATTGGCTATTTCTTCATTTGTTGTTAATATCATTCGATTCTCCTGCTCTTATACGACATTTTAATACCAAGTATTCTAGCTTTCTTTGATATGTGGAATTTATTTCAATTTTATTTAGATTTAATATTAACTGAATGAATCTTGATTTCATTTGAAATTTGATTTTTTTTCTAGAATAACACAATTTATAATTTAGCGACTTTCAGCATAATAAAAATCAATACGCGTTTCTTCCCTGTGTTTTCCATCTAGAAATACATATTTTTGAATTTTTTTTATGCTACTTACAATGAATTTAATTCACACACATATTGATACCTATTTCGGTCAGGAATGTTAACTGACCCGATTCTCTGTTTTCTTTTTCTCTAATTACAAACTGCCTTGCATCTCTCGCCATTGCTTCACTACATGTCTTAAATAATTTATCGCCATTCATTTCAAACATAAAACAACTCAAATCGGACATTTTTCAAACATCTCTTTATCTCTGTAATACATGTATAATGCACATATGATGCAGGTACACATGGGACATTTCACAACGTTTTCTTACGCTTCCGTCTTTATGCGCTCAAATGCATGTTATTCATATTAATAGGTATATCATAATTTTAATCAGACGCTACCCCTTACATCTTAACTTGAAAACAATCTAATTCAATAATAAGTGCACAGAATACCTGAAATGTTGTGGAAGTTGGTGGCTCAGTGGTTAGCTTGTCCGACTTTCATACTAATGGTTTTGGGATCGAGACCAGATGGAGGAATTGATTTTTTTTTTTTTTTTTTTTTGCATTTTGTTTTTTTTTAAATACAAAAAAATTCTTCTTACAGATAAAAAGACTAGTATTCTTACTATTTTCGTATTGACCAACTTCTGGAAATGACCTTTGTCCGGTCCATTTCTCCCGAACAGCTTAAGATATGAAAGTTTACTGTGTCGGATATCATAGATCATGACTTGAAGATGTGTCGAACAACATTTTGTCCGTCGTCAATTCTTCCGGTCGTCGCGAAAAAGGGGATTAAAAGTCGATTTTTTAAATTTCTTTGTCTTTCTTTCTATCTTTTTCTGTGATATTCATGGCATAAGTAAAGGCCCCTATTTGCTGATTTAACGTATAACCAGTTTCTTGATTTGATAAAGAAGAAATTAAATATCTTTGAATGTCTTAGAACTTTCGCAAGCGTAGGTTCAACGTTTTCTTAAACACTAAAAAATATTCATTTCATTTTCTCATAAATAGGCTGCGCGGGTAATACACATGGTGCCATTGTGCAGGTAAGGTCTTCCCCGTGATGGGGAATGGACCTGTAGAAAACCTTCTCTGGTTCCGCAGAGTCGAGTTTTTAGCAAATAAAATGTATGAAACATATATCATGTGTGTGCATCTTATACCCCGCCCCCATTTTTTTTTTTTTGAAAACTGTAAGAAACCTAGCCCCCACCTTTCTCATTTATTGAAATGGATGCTCATTCCGCTTTAATGTTTTACATTCTACATAAAATGACCATGACATTTATATAACAAGGCACTCTTCTTAAAGTTAAGAAAATGATAAGGCTTAATTCTATCTACAAAATAATGGTAATTTACAAGTCTATATTCAAGACAGCCCCCCCCCGTTGGAAGCGCGCAGCCAGGTAGAATTCGCAGATATAACATATACAACTTACAAGTAACGTTTTAAAAGTTTCATTCATAAAAAAATTTAGTTCCCCTTATGTCATCTGATAATTTGCTATCATTCATTCTTCCTATGTTTTGTCTGTAGAATTTATAATTATTTCATTAAAAAAAAATTATCTTGAGAAAATAAAGATTGTCAGCTGCATTTATTAGCATCTCGCATTTTCTTGTATATCTTTTACTTGCATATGAATAATGTCATTAAATAAAATAAAAGAAATCAAACTCTATTTCCATCTTTTTTAATTCATTCATAAATCCTTGGATCCGCTCGCAGCTGCGCGGTGGCCTCATCGCTACTGTAAACAATTCATTCATCACGCCGAAAATGTTCATGATTCCGCTAAACTAAGAAAGTTTACACAGGGTTTATCATCTCATATCAAACATCAGACCTGTCCAATGCAGGAATGCTCGAGTTAAAGAGGAAAATTCAGGAATTATTTTGCGTCCGCCATATTTTGACCTGAACCTAGGCGACAATTTGTAATTAAGGTCTTCCGTTTCAGACGGAAGACCTTATAGTGATTCTACTGTTTCTTTTTCTATTATTATTTTTTTTCCCTTTTTTTAAACACGATTTCTCAGAGATGACTGGAAGGATTCTCATGAAATTTTCAGAGATGATAGAGTTTAAAAATATCTTTCAAATGCAGTTTTCAGTTTTTCAAAATTCACTTCCGGTCGTCAGATATGTCCGATTTCCGCTTTTTTCAAAATAATTTTGTCTGATTCATATCTCAGAAACGGTAAGAGATTAAGACACCAAACTTATATGACGAATAGATCTTGATAAGAAGGCGAGCCCATTTGGGTTAAGATCGTCCGCCGTCACTTCCGGTCGTCACAGGAAGTGATCAAAGAAATCGAAAATTTCAACTTTTCTGTTTTGAAACTTTTTTTGCAGCACATTATAGCATCTTGCTTTTAGTTTCGAAATATATCAGTCCCACCGGAAACAAAAACGACAACTTCCGGTTTTGAGAGAAAAACTGCATATTTTCAGTATTTTTCTTTCCCATAAATATTTTTTATGATAAGTATTTGTAATGATTTTTGGATATGTTATTAGACTGCAAATGACTACAGTAACGTCAAATATCTTTGTAAAATTCATCCGGTCGCGTGATTTCCTGTCCTCAAAATGAGAAGTTATCATAGCTAGATCTCTTAAAAGATAAGCGATTAAGACACCAAACTTATACCAGTGGTAGATCTTGATAAGTAGGCAAATTCAGTAAGGATAAGATCGTCAGCCGTCACTTCCGGTCGTCACAGGAAGTGATCCAAAAAATCAAAATTTTTAACTTTTCTTTCATGAAACTCTTTTTGCATTACATTAGAACGTCTTATTTGTATTTTTGAAATATATCAGTCCCACCGGAAACTAAAACGACAACTTCCGGTTATAAGAGAAAAACTACATAATTTTAGTATTTTTCTTTCCCATAAATATTTTTTATACATAGAGTATTTGTAGTGATTTTTAGATATTTGATATAGACTGCTTATGTCTACAGTAACCTCAAATATCTTTGTAAAATTCACTTCCGGTCGCGTGATTTTCTGTCCTCAATATGAGAAGTTATCACAAAGAGATCTCGGAAATGGTAAGAGATGGAGACGATAAAACTTGAATGATTAATAGATCTTGATATGTAAGGAAACTCATATGGGTTAAGATCGTTCGCCGTCATTTCCGGTCGTCACAGGAAGTGATCAAAGAAATCGAAATTTTCAACTTTTCTGTTTTGAAACTTTTTTTGCAGCACATTATAGCATCTTATTTGTAGTTTTGAAATATATCAGTACAACCGGAAACGACAACTTCCGGTTATAAGAGAAAAACAACATATTTTGAGAATTTTTCTTTCCCATAAATTTTTTTTATATATAAAGTATTTGTAGTGATTTTTGGAAATGTTATGCAGACTGCAAACGTCTACAGTAATGTATAATATCTCAGTAAAATTCACTTCCGGTCGCATGATTTCCTGTCCTCAAAATCAGAAGTTATCATAGCTAGATCTCGTAAACAGTAAATGATTAAGACACCACACTTGTATGAGTAATAGATCTTGATAAGTAGGCAAAACCATTTGGGGAGAGATTGTCTGCCGTCACTTCCGGTCGTCACAGGAAGTGATCAAAGAAATAAAAAATCAACTTTTCTTTTTTGAAACTTGTTTTGCATCACATTATAGCATCTTATTTGAAGTTTCGAAATATATCAGTCCCAACGGAAACAAAATGACAACTTCCGGTTAAAAGAGAAAAACTACATAATTTCTTTCCCTTAAAACTTTTTTTATAGTTAAAGTATTTGTAATGATTTTTTTTATATGTTATTCAGACTGCAAATGTCTACAGTAAAGTCTAATATCTCAGTAAAATTCACTGACGGTCGCGTGACTTCCTGTCCTCAAAATCAGAAGTTATCATGGCTAGATTTCGTAAACGGTAAGAGATTAAGACACCAAATTAATAGGGATGGTAGACTTTGATGAGTAGACACATCCTTTGAGTTTAAGATCGTCCGCCGTCACTTCCGGTTGTCACAGGAAGTGATCAAATAAATCAAAATTTTCAACTTTTCTTTATGGAATCTTTCTTAGTATTACCTTATAGCATCTTACTTGTAGTTTCGAGATATGTAGTCCCACTGGAAACAGAAACGACGACTTCCAATTATGAGAGAAAAACTGCATAAATTGAGTATCGTTATATCCCATAAATATCTTTTATAAAAAAAGTATTTGAAATGATTTTGGGAAATTTTATTCAGACTGCAAATGTCTAGAGTAACCTCAAATATCTTTTTTAAAATTTACTTTCTTCAGGTCACGTGATTTCTTGTCCTCAAAATGAGACCTTTAACCCTTACTCAAAAAGTAATAAAGAAATATTCATTACCTTTATCTAGATTCAGCTTCAAGTGTTAATCTCAAGTTTACCTCTCTCTCTCTCTCTCTCTCTTTGATGACCTTGACCTATGACCTTGATAAATGACCTTGACCTTTGACCCCATTGACCAAAAGGTCACAATCAAGCTTTAGTATGCGGAGGTATTAACAACTCTCATTTTAACAAATGCTTATAAAATACCCCCCCCCCCCCTCCCGTTTCTTAAAAAAAATCAATAGCAACATAGAAAAAACTTCTACCTCTGAAAAGACACCACAGATCGACATAAGATTAAGGATTTGAGTAGAAGACACCTTAAAGAAAGTGCCCTTAGAGTTTTACGGTGAGTCTCTTGAGTATAATGAAATTCTACGGATTATCGGCAAAAACTGCATTTTTTTTCTGTCTGAAATTTAAATTCTGATGGGCATAAAATGAATTAAAGCTCGTATTGGCTATTTCTTCATTTGTTGTTAATATCATTCGATTCTCCTGCTCTAATACGACATTTTAATACCAAGTATTCTAGCTTTCTTTGGTATGTGGAATTTATTTCAATTTTATTTAGATTTAATATTAATTGAATGAATCTAAATTTCATTTGAAATTTGATTTTTTTTTCTAGAAAACACAATGTTATAAGAAATAGCGATTTTCAGCATAGTAAAATGCAATACACGTTTCTTCCCTGTGTTTCCCATCTAGAAATACATGTTTGGAATTTTATTTATGCTACTTACAATGAATTTAATCCACACACATATTCCATACCTATGAAATCCGAACCCGATTCTCTGTTTTCCTTTTCTATAATAACAAACTGTCTTGCATCTCTCGCTCATGTTTCTCACATGCTCATAAGTAATTTATCGCCATCCATTTCAAACATAAAACAACTCAAATCGGATATTTTCAAACATCTCTTTAATACATGTATAATGCACATATGATGCAGGTACACATGGGACATTTCACAACGTTTCCACTTACGCTTCCGTCTTGATGCGCAGATCAAATGCATGTTATTCATATTATTCTGTATATCGTAAATTTAATCAGACCCTACCCCTTACATCTTAACTCGGAAACAATCTCATTCAAGCTCATATATACACCTAGGAGCGTGTTACAATGTTTTGAACGTGCTCTCTTTGCGTGATCAATGAATTCGTGGTTATCCCCGAGTCGACTCGTATAATCCAGGAAGTCTGTTTAGAGTATATTTATACCAACTGCGAGCCCGATCTAAAATCCTAGTAGAGAAATGAGAATTTTGCTGTTTTATTTCTTTTCTTGCTTTTCTTCTACTTTTTTTCAGCCCAAATGATATCGAAATGCTTATAAAGGTGGAAAGGCCAATAATTGTTCGCTGAACAATTAGTCTACTAGTTTATTATATGTCTGTCTTTTTTAAAATAGAAAAAAAAAACATCCTGCATACAGATTAATAGAGGAGGACGGAAGACCTTCTTTGTTGCTGTAGCAACAAGAGTTTCTAGTATTCTTACTATTTTTGTATTGACCAACTTCTGGAAATGACCTTTGTCCGGTCCATTTCTCCCGAACAGCTTAAGATATGAAAGCTTACTGTGTCGGATATCATAGATCATGACTTGAAGATGTGTCGAACAACATTTTGTCCGTCGTCAATTCTTCCGGTCGTCGCGAAAAAGGGAATTAAAAATCGATTTTTTAAATTTCTTTGTCTTTCTTTCTATCTTTTTCTGTGATATTCATGGCATAAGTAAAGGCCCCTATTTGCTGATTTAACGTATAACCAGTTTCTTGATTTGATAAAGAAGAAATTAAATATCTTTGAATGTCTTAGAACTTTCGCAAGCGTAGGTTCAACGTTTTCTTAAACACTAAAAAATATTCATTTCATTTTCTCATAAATAGGCTGCGCGGGTAATACACATGGTGCCATTGTGCAGGTAAGGTCTTCCCCGTGTGATGGGGAATGGACCTGTAGAAAACCTTCTCTGGTTCCGCAGAGTCGAGTTTTTAGCAAATAAAATGTATGAAACATATGTCATGTGTGTGTGCATCTTATACCCCGCCCCCATTTTTTTTTTTTTTTAAAACTGTAAGAAACCTAGCCCCCACCTTTCTCATTTATTGAAATGGATGCTCATTCCGCTTTAATGTTTTACATTCTACATAAAATGACCATGACATTTATATAACAAGGCACTCTTCTTAAAGTTAAGAAAATGATAAGGCTTAATTCTATCTACAAAATAATGGTAATTTACAAGTCTATATTCAAGACAGCCCCCCCCCCCCCCTTTTTGAAGCGCGCAGCCAGGTAGAATTCGCAGATATAACATATACAACTTACAAGTAACGTTTTAAAAGTTTCATTCATAAAAAAATTTAGTTCCCCTTATGTCATCTGATAATTTGCAATCATTCATTCTTCCTATGTTTTGTCTGTAGAATTTATAATTATTTCATTAAAAAAAAAATTATCTTGAGAAAATAAAGATTGTCAGCTGCATTTATTAGCATCTCGCATTTTCTTGTATATCTTTTACTTGCATATGAATAATGTCATTAAATAAAATAAAAGAAATCAAACTCTATTTCCATCTTTTTTAATTCATTCATAAATCCTTGGATCCGCTCGCAGCTGCGCGGTGGCCTCATCGCTACTGTAAACAATTCATTCATCACGCCGAAAATGTTCATGATTCCGCTAAACTAAGAAAGTTTACACAGGATTTATAATCTCATATCAAACATCAGACCTGTCCAATGAAGGAATGCTCGAGTTAAAGAGGAAAATTCAGGAATTATTTTGCGTCCGCCATATTTTGACCTGAACCTAGGCGACAATTTGTAATTAAGGTCTTCCGTTTCAGACGGAAGACCTTATAGTGATTCTACTGTTTCTTTTTCTATATTATTATTTTTGTTCCCTTTTTTTAAAAACACGATTTCTCAGAGATGACTGGAAGGATTCTCATGAAATTTTCAGAGATGATAGAGTTTAAAAATATCTTTCAAATGCAGTTTTCAGTTTTTCAAAATTCACTTCCGGTCGTCAGATATGTCCGATTTCCGCTTTTTTAAAAATAATTTTGTCTGATTCATATCTCAGAAACAGTAAGAGATTAAGACACCAAACTTATATGACGAATAGATCTTGATAAGAAGGCGAGCCCATTTGGGTTAAGATCGTCCGCCGTCACTTCCGGTCGTCACAGGAAGTGATCAAAGAAATCGAAAATTTCAACTTTTCTTTTATGAATCTGTTTTTGCATCACATTATAGCATCTTATTTCTAGTTTCGAAATATATCAGTCCCACCGGAAACAAAAACGACAACTTCCGGTTTTGAGAGAAAAACTGCATATTATTAGTATTTTTCTTTCCCATAAATATTTTTTATGGATCAAGTATTTGTAATGGTTTTTGGATATGTTACTTAGACTGCAAATGACTACAGTAACGTCAAATATCTTTGTAAAATTCACTTCCGGTCGCGTGATTTCCTGTCCTCAAAATGAGAAGTTATCATAGCTAGATCTCTTAAAAGATAAGCGATTAAGACACCAAACTTATACAAGTGGTAGATCTTGATAAGTAGGCAAATTCAGTAAGGATAAGATCGTCAGCCGTCACTTCCGGTCGTCACAGGAAGTGATCCAAAAAATCAAAATTTTTAACTTTTCTTTCATGAAACTCTTTTTGCATTACATTAGAACGTCTTATTTGTATTTTTGAAATATATCAGTTCCACCGGAAACTAAAACGACAACTTCCGGTTATAAGAGAAAAACTACATAATTTTAGTATTTTTCTTTCCCATAAATATTTTTTATACATAGAGTATTTGTAGTGATTTTTAGATATTTGATATAGACTGCTTATGTCTACAGTAACCTCAAATATCTTTGTAAAATTCACTTCCGGTCGCGTGATTTTCTGTCCTCAATATGAGAAGTTATCACAAAGAGATCTCGGAAATGGTAAGAGATGGAGACGATAAAACTTGAATGATTAATAGATCTTGATATGTAAGGAAACTCATATGGGTTAAGATCGTTCGCCGTCATTTCCGGTCGTCACAGGAAGTGATCAAAGAAATCGAAATTTTCAACTTTTCTGTTTTGAAACTTTTTTTGCAGCACATTATAGCATCTTATTTGTAGTTTTGAAATATATCAGTACAACCGGAAACGACAACTTCCGGTTATAAGAGAAAAACAACATATTTTGAGAATTTTTCTTTCCCATAAATTTTTTTTATATATAAAGTATTTGTAGTGATTTTTGGAAATGTTATGCAGACTGCAAACGTCTACAGTAATGTATAATATCTCAGTAAAATTCACTTCCGGTCGCATGATTTCCTGTCCTCAAAATCAGAAGTTATCATAGCTAGATCTCGTAAACAGTAAATGATTAAGACACCACACTTGTATGAGTAATAGATCTTGATAAGTAGGCAAAACCATTTGGGGAGAGATTGTCTGCCGTCACTTCCGGTCGTCACAGGAAGTGATCAAAGAAATAAAAAATCAACTTTTCTTTTTTGAAACTTGTTTTGCATCACATTATAGCATCTTATTTGAAGTTTCGAAATGTATCAGTCCCAACGGAAACAAAATGACAACTTCCGGTTAAAAGAGGAAAACTACATAATTTCTTTCCCATAAAACTTTTTTTATAGTTAAAGTATTTGTAATGATTTTTTTTATATGTTATTCAGACTGCAAATGTCTACAGTAAAGTCTAATATCTCAGTAAAATTCACTGACGGTCGCGTGACTTCCTGTCCTCAAAATCAGAAGTTATCATGGCTAGATTTCGTAAACGGTAAGAGATTAAGACACCAAATTAATAGGGATGGTAGACTTTGATGAGTAGACACATCCTTTGAGTTTAAGATCGTCCGCCGTCACTTCCGGTTGTCACAGGAAGTGATCAAATAAATCAAAATTTTCAACTTTTCTTTATGGAATCTTTCTTAGTATTACCTTATAGCATCTTACTTGTAGTTTCGAGATATGTAGTCCCACTGGAAACAAAAACGACGACTTCCAATTATGAGAGAAAAACTGCATAAATTGAGTATCGTTATATCCCATAAATATCTTTTATAAAAAAAGTATTTGAAATGATTTTGGGAAATTTTATTCAGACTGCAAATGTCTAGAGTAACCTCAAATATCTTTTTTAAAATTTACTTTCTTCAGGTCACGTGATTTCTTGTCCTCAAAATGAGACCTTTAACCCTTACTCAAAAAGTAATAAAGAAATATTCATTACCTTTATCTAGATTCAGCTTCAAGTGTTAATCTCAAGTTTACCTCTCTCTCTCTCTCTCTCTCTCTCTCTCTCTGACCTTGACCTATGACCTTGATAAATGACCTTGACCTTTGACCCCATTGACCAAAAGGTCACAATCAAGCTTTAGTATGCGGAGGTATTAACAACTCTCATTTTAACAAATGCTTATAAAATACCCCCCCCCCCCCCCCCGTTTCTTAAAAAAAATCAATAGCAACATAGAAAAAACTTCTACCTCTGAAAAGACACCACAGATCGACATAAGATTAAGGATTTGAGTAGAAGACACCTTAAAGAAAGTGCCCTTAGAGTTTTACGGTGAGTCTCTTGAGTATAATGAAATTCTACGGATTATCGGCAAAAACTGCATTTTTTTTCTGTCTGAAATTTAAATTCTGATGGGCATAAAATGAATTAAAGCTCGTATTGGCTATTTCTTCATTTGTTGTTAATATCATTCGATTCTCCTGCTCTAATACGACATTTTAATACCAAGTATTCTAGCTTTCTTTGGTATGTGGAATTTATTTCAATTTTATTTAGATTTAATATTAATTGAATGAATCTAAATTTCATTTGAAATTTGATTTTTTTTTTCTAGAAAACACAATGTTATAAGAAATAGCGATTTTCAGCATAGTAAAATGCAATACACGTTTCTTCCCTGTGTTTCCCATCTAGAAATACATGTTTGGAATTTTATTTATGCTACTTACAATGAATTTAATCCACACACATATTCCATACCTATTCCGGTCAGGAATGTTAAAATCCGAACCCGATTCTCTGTTTTCCTTTTCTATAATAACAAACTGTCTTGCATCTCTCGCTCATGTTTCTCACATGCTCATAAGTAATTTATCGCCATCCATTTCAAACATAAAACAACTCAAATCGGATATTTTCAAACATCTCTTTAATACATGTATAATGCACATATGATGCAGGTACACATGGGACATTTCACAACGTTTCCACTTACGCTTCCGTCTTGATGCGCAGATCAAATGCATGTTATTCATATTATTCTGTATATCGTAAATTTAATCAGACCCTACCCCTTACATCTTAACTCGGAAACAATCTCATTCAAGCTCATATATACACCTAGGAGCGTGTTACAATGTTTTGAACGTGCTCTCTTTGCGTGATCAATGAATTCGTGGTTATCCCCGAGTCGACTCGTATAATCCAGGAAGTCTGTTTAGAGTATATTTATACCAACTGCGAGCCCGATCTAAAATCCTAGTAGAGAAATGAGAATTTTGCTGTTTTATTTCTTTTCTTGCTTTTCTTCTACTTTTTTTCAGCCCAAATGATATCGAAATGCTTATAAAGGTGGAAAGGCCAATAATTGTTCGCTGAACAATTAGTCTACTAGTTTATTATATGTCTGTCTTTTTTAAAATAGAAAAAAAAACATCCTGCATACAGATTAATAGAGGAGAACGGAAGACCTTCTTTGTTGCTGTAGCAACAAGAGTTTCTAGTATTCTTACTATTTTTGTATTGACCAACTTCTGGAAATGACCTTTGTCCGGTCCATTTCTCCCGAACAGCTTAAGATATGAAAGCTTACTGTGTCGGATATCATAGATCATGACTTGAAGATGTGTCGAACAACATTTTGTCCGTCGTCAATTCTTCCGGTCGTCGCGAAAAAGGGAATTAAAAATCGATTTTTTAAATTTCTTTGTCTTTCTTTCTATCTTTTTCTGTGATATTCATGGCATAAGTAAAGGCCCCTATTTGCTGATTTAACGTATAACCAGTTTCTTGATTTGATAAAGAAGAAATTAAATATCTTTGAATGTCTTAGAACTTTCGCAAGCGTAGGTTCAACGTTTTCTTAAACACTAAAAAATATTCATTTCATTTTCTCATAAATAGGCTGCGCGGGTAATACACATGGTGCCATTGTGCAGGTAAGGTCTTCCCCGTGTGATGGGGAATGGACCTGTAGAAAACCTTCTCTGGTTCCGCAGAGTCGAGTTTTTAGCAAATAAAATGTATGAAACATATGTCATGTGTGTGTGCATCTTATACCCCGCCCCCATTTTTTTTTTTTTTTAAAACTGTAAGAAACCTAGCCCCCACCTTTCTCATTTATTGAAATGGATGCTCATTCCGCTTTAATGTTTTACATTCTACATAAAATGACCATGACATTTATATAACAAGGCACTCTTCTTAAAGTTAAGAAAATGATAAGGCTTAATTCTATCTACAAAATAATGGTAATTTACAAGTCTATATTCAAGACAGCCCCCCCCCCCCTTTTGAAGCGCGCAGCCAGGTAGAATTCGCAGATATAACATATACAACTTACAAGTAACGTTTTAAAAGTTTCATTCATAAAAAAATTTAGTTCCCCTTATGTCATCTGATAATTTGCAATCATTCATTCTTCCTATGTTTTGTCTGTAGAATTTATAATTATTTCATTAAAAAAAAATTATCTTGAGAAAATAAAGATTGTCAGCTGCATTTATTAGCATCTCGCATTTTCTTGTATATCTTTTACTTGCATATGAATAATGTCATTAAATAAAATAAAAGAAATCAAACTCTATTTCCATCTTTTTTAATTCATTCATAAATCCTTGGATCCGCTCGCAGCTGCGCGGTGGCCTCATCGCTACTGTAAACAATTCATTCATCACGCCGAAAATGTTCATGATTCCGCTAAACTAAGAAAGTTTACACAGGGTTTATCATCTCATATCAAACATCAGACCTGTCCAATGCAGGAATGCTCGAGTTAAAGAGGAAAATTCAGGAATTATTTTGCGTCCGCCATATTTTGACCAGACCTTATAGTGATTCTACTGTTTCTTTTTATTATTTTTTTTTTCCCCTTTTCTTGTAAATCGGATTTCTCAGAGATGGCTGGACGGATTTTCCTGAAATTTTCAGGGATGATAGAAAATGAAAATACGCTCAGGCGTTTTTTTCATTTTTTCAAATTTCACTTCCGGTCGTCAGTTTTGTCCGATTTCCGCTTTTTTCAAAAAAGTTATGTCCGAGTCATATCTCAGAAACGGTAAAAGATGAAGACACCAAACTTATATGAGTAATAGATCTTGATAAGTAGGCAAAACCAATCGGGTTAACATCGTGTGCCGTCACTTCCGGTCGTCACAGGAAGTGATCAAAGAAATCGAAAATTTCAACTTTTTATTTTTTGAAACTTTTTTGCATCACATTATAGCATCTTGTTTGTAGTTTCGAAATATATCAGTCTCACCGGAAACAAAAACGACAACTTCCGGTTATGAGAGAAAAACTGCATATTTTCAGTATTTTTCTTTCCCATAAATATTTTTTATAGATAAAGTATTTGTAATGATTTTTGGATATGTTATTCAGACTGCAAATGACTACAGTAACGTCAAATATCTTTGTAAGGATAAAAACTTTTTTAACCCAAAACCCTTTTTTTTACATTGAAGTCTTTTTTGTAGAAATTATATTTCCCCCGGGAAACTCCCTTCCGGATAAAAAAAATCAAATTTTTATTTTTTTTTCCCCATAAATTTTTTTATACATAGAGTTTTTGTATTTTTAATATTTAATTAACGATTTAAGAACCCTCTTTTTTGAAAATTACTTTTTGGTTTTTTTTTCCCAAAAAAATTATACAAAGAGATTGGAAATTAAGAATGGGAAAAAAACTTAATGTTAATAATTTTATATTGGAAATAAATTTTTCGTTCCCCGTATTTCCGGTTCAAGGAAGTATCAAAGAAATCGAAATTTTAATTTTTTTTAATTTTTTTTGGGTTATAGATCTTATTTGTGGGAAATATATGTAAAGGGCGAAAATTCCGGTTAAAGAAAAAAACAATTTTAAATTTTTCTTTTAAATTTTTTTTAAATAAAGATTTTGTGTTTTTAAAATTTTCAACGAAACGCACTTTTTAAAATAAGAAAAACTTGGGGATTTTCCCTTCCCAAAATTTATATAAGATTGAAAAATAAATGTTAAAGAACCAACTTTAAGTAATGTTTAAAATGGGAAAACCATTTGGGGGAGTTTTCTGCCTCACCCCGGTTAAAGGGAAGTGTAAAGAAATAAAAAAAAACTTTTTTTTAAATTGTTTTGATAAAAAGCACATTTAATTTTTCTGTTCATTCCCGGGAAAAAAATGACAAGGAAAAAAAAACACTTTTCTTTTTAAAACTTTTTTTATATTAAAGATTTTTTTTTTTTTTTAATGTTTTTCAACGAAATTTACATGTTAAAAGAAAATTCATCTCCTTACTTTTTTTAAAATGAAGTTTTTAGTTTCGAAAACGGAAAGTTAAAACAAAATTAATAAGGTAATTATGAGTGCACTCCTTTTTTAAACCCCCTTCATTGGGTTGTAAAAAGGATAAAAAAAAAATTTTTAATTTTTTTATGGAATTTTTTTTAAACATCTTTTGGGTTTTTAGATTGTACCCCCTGGAAACAGAAAGGATTCCAAATAAAAAAATAAAAATTTTTATGATTCCCAAAAATACTTTTAAAAAAAGTATTTAAATTTTTTGGGAAAACAGACTCAAATTTAAAGAAACCTAAATATTTTTTTTAAAATTTCTTTTTAAGTATTTTTGTTAAAATAAATTAATTTTAAAAAAAATAAAAATATTTTATTTACTTTCAGTTAAGTGATTCTTTCCCCCCTTTTCCCCTTTTAACCTTTACCAATTAAAATCCTTACCTTTCCCCCCATTACCAAAAGGTAAATCAAGTTTATTCTTTCCTTTTTTTAAACAAAGCTTTAAAATCCCCCCCCCCCCTCCCTTTCAAAAAAAATCAATAGAACAAGAAAAAACTTCATAAAAAAAAACCCCCCCTTTTTTAAAAACAAAAACCCCAATTTTCAGCCAAATAATTTTTTGGTTTTGGGAAAACCCTTTTTTTTTTTTTTTTCGGGGGCCCAAAAATAATTTAAACTCGATTGGCATTTTTTCATTTTTTTTAAAAATTTATTCTTGCCTAAAAAATTTTTAATCCGTATTCTATTTTTTTGGGTTGTAATTTTTTTCAATTTTTTTAAATTTTAATTTAAATTTAATAATCAAAATTTCTTTGTTTTGTTTTTTTTTTCAAAAAAATTTAAAAAAAAATTTTTAGTTTAAAAAATAAATAATTTTTTTTTTTCTAGAAAACATGTTTAAATTTTTTTAGCATTCAATTTTTAATCCAAAAATTTCCCTCCTTTCCTCGGGAATTTTAAATTTTGAAATTTTGTTTTCCTTTTTTAATAACAAACTTTTCATTTTTCCCAGTTTTAATCCAAAGAATTTATCCCTCCTTTCAAAAAAAACCTAAAATCGGTATTTTCAAACATCTCTTTAATAATGAAAATCAAATACATCAATGGGAATTTCAAATTTTCCCCTTAAACCTTGTTTATCGCAGAAAAATGCATTTTACTTTTAACATTCAAATTTTCCCCCTCCCCCTTCTCTTAATGGGAAACAATTCATTAATCATTTTAAAACCCTTAACTTTTAAATTTTTAAGGGCTCCTTTCATCTAATTGGGGACCCCCATCACTCATAACCGGGAAAGGTTTTTAATTTTTTAACCCTCCCCCGATCAAAATCCTGTAAAAAATGAGAATTTTCGATTTTTTTTTTGTTTTTTTTTTTTTTTTTAGCCCGATTAAACTTAAAAGGGGGAAAACCCTAATTTTCCTCTTTCTACTTTTAAATGTTGTTTTTTAAAATAAAAAAAAAAAATCCTGAAAAATTTAAATAAAGGGGGGGAAAGCCTTCTTTTTTTAGAAAAATTTCTGTTTTCAATTTTTGAGAAACCGGAAAAGACCTTTTGGTCCTTTTCCCCAAAGTTAAGTATCTTACTTTGGTATTGACATTTTGAAGATTGTGGGCAAATTTTTTCCCCGTTGTAACTTCCGGTTGGGAAAAAAGGGGAATTAAAAATTTTTTTAAATTTTTTTTTTTTTTTTTTTTTTTTTTTTCCGGAAAGGATAAAAAAATTTTTTGGTTTCTTAAAACCTTTCTTGATTTATAAAAAGAAAAAATTCTTTAAGTTTAAATTTCCCAAGGTGGGTTAACTTTTCTTAAAATTTTAAAAAATTTTTTCATTTTTCTAAAATTTAAAAACCATTCCATTTCAAAGGTTTTCCCCGGGTATAATGGACCTGAAAAAAAACCTTCCGGTTTGGGAATGATTTTTAGAAATTGTTCAAGTCAGTTTTGGCAAAAATTTTTTTTTTTTGTAAAATTTTTTACCCCCCCCTTTTTTTTTGAAAGGGAGACCGCAATTTTTCTTTTAAATAAAATGACCATCTTTATTAAAACATTTTCTTAAATTAAAAAAATATAACAACATCTCAAAAAAAAAATTTTTTAAATTATTTCCCCCCCCCCCCTTTTTAACCCAGCCTAAATTCGCAGCTTAAACCCAAAAGTTTTTTTAAATTTCATTAAAAAAAAATTTTCCCCCCCTTTTATTATTTTTAAATTATTCCCTATTTTTTTCTGAAATTTTTAAATTTTTTCTTAAAAAAATTTTTAAAAAATAAAATTTAATTTATTAGATTATTTTCTTGATTTTTTATTTGCATTTAATTCAAAAAATAAAATAAAAAAAATAAATCATTATTTTTTAAATTTTTCAAAACCCTTATTCCACTTTCATCCATTAAACTTTTTCTCCGCCGTGTTCATGTTCCGTAAACAAAAATTTACCAATTTATTTTCCCTTAAAACTAGATTCCAAGAAAATCTCATTAAAAAAAATTCAAAATTTTTTTTTGCCCCGTAGAAATGGGGAAATTTTTTTTTGGTCCCTTTGACAAAACCTTTAAGGATTTAGTTTCTTTTTCAAATTTTTTTTGTTCCCTTTTTTTAAAAAAATTTTGGGTTTTTAAACCAAAAATTTTCAGAGATGATGAGTTTAAAAAATTTTCAAATGATTTTTATTTTTAAAAATTCATTGGGTTCAAATTTTCCCATTTCCGTTTTTAAAAATTTTTTGTCGATTCTTTTTAAAAAATGGTTTAAACCCAAAAATAAGAAAACTTAAAAGGGGGAGTTTGGGGGTTAAAAAACCCCCCGGTATTCCCGGGCGTCACGGGTGTCAAAGAAATGAAAAAACCCTTTTTTTAAAATTTTTTTGACCCTTTGCATCATTTTAGTTTCAAATTTTTTCCCCAAAAAAAACGCCCCGGGGAAAAAAACTCTTTTTAGATTTTCTTTAAAAAATATTTTTTTTATAATATTTTATTTTTTTGGGAATGTTTTGATAAATGTACTAACGCAAATATTTTTAAAAAAATTTCCCTTGGTTATTTCCGTCCAAAAATGAAATTTCATAGCTAGATCTCTTAAAAGATAAGCGTTAAGACCCCAAACTTATACAAGTGGTAGATCTTGTAAGTAGGCAA
>NW_026920810.1:0-17309 GCF_032062105.1 Saccostrea cuccullata | reverse complement strand
TGCCAAAATCATAGTAGCAGCGTTGTGAATCGTAGTAGCAGCGTATATAGTAAACACAGTGTAAACACACCCCCGTATTTAGGGGGCTATATGTAATGAATTGACCCACTTATCCCCTCCAGGGGCTGCACTCCGTTGAACCCCCTATCTCCTCCAGGGGCTGCACTCCGTTGAACCCCCTATCCCCCCCAGCCCCAAAAGTGCACTCCGTTGAACCCCCTATCCCCCCAACCCCAAAAGTGCACTCCGTTGACCCGCCTATCCCCCCAACCCCAAAAGTGCACTCAGTTTAACCCCCCCCCCCCCGGCCAGGCCGTTTATACTACTGATGTTATGGACTTTTTTTAACAAGTGTATTAATTAAATTCATTATGGTTGATATTAACATCAGTATAAAAAATATAATACATGTACTTAATAATTTGATTGATTTTTTTATCAATTCTATTGAATTTCTTTTGTTTGGTATGCTTTCTGTGATAATATTTTACTAATGGTATTTCAAAACGGAATAATTTTTAAGTAGTCTAAGCATTTAGATTGAACCCTGTTTTTGATACTAAAAGTGGGAAAGCCAAAAACACGGGATTCGAGTTTTGCAATGCGAAATTCAAACTTTGTTTCTTTTTTATTTAAAAGAAAACAAAAAATATATCTGCTGAGTGGATATACGGGAAAACATGCATAAATGATTATTTTAAATCCTTTAACTAAACAGTAGATATATGTTAGATTAGAACAATTCAGTCTTAACCTCTTACTTCAAAACAGTTTATTAAAATTTAACTTATAAAATCTGCCAGTGAAAGAGTTCAGGATTTGTTTTGATCAAAATTTAAACATTCTGGATCAAACTTGATAAGTGATAAGAATTTTTTTGTACTCAAATAATGTAGCATTTTGAAAATGTCAAACTGAAAATATCAATGGAATATCACAATAGTAAACAAACTAGTCTCCTACATAGTATTACTACTACATGTATGAATGCATCATCGATTGTGTACGGTTGGAAATATATTAATTCGGACCCGGTGAAATTCGGACAATTCAATAAGATTCTACAGTATGCAATTATTTTTTTTTATTTCTAAGTATTCAAAGTGAATGATAAACGTGTTGTTTTGATTTAGTATCTTCATAACAAAAAATGAAGTGGGTATCAAAAATTTCCTTCAATGCGCAGCAGTATTGAAATTTGTGAAATTTAGTAGAAACTTCCCTATGTCACTAACGTTTAGGCATTTCAATCAGAGATTTTGCACTCCTTGTGTATTGTCATTGTTGTGGGTATCAAAATAAACATAACGCACATGAACATACACTTTTTGTGCATAATAAATATACTGTTTGTTTCTTCGATTTTAGCTTTTTTACATCTACAAGTAAAACAACTGATAGTACAATACTGTATAAAAAATACGAAACAGCTTTTAAAATAAATCAGTTTTAGCTAAATATACAATTTACTGAAATATGACAATTTGAACCCATATCAACAAAGTGTTTAGTTATAGTAAAACAAAATATTAATCATTAAAATTTTCTGCATTAAATTCCGCTTTGTTATTTTGTAATATTCTTACATAACCTTATTTTTGAATTTCATTTTTTTTCTCTACATGTTTCAACGAAACGCAGTTGCCAATAAAATAACTTTCGGGTTAATAACAAGAGGCCCATGGGTCACATCGCTCACCTGAGCACTGTGGCTAGGAAAAAGCAGGATTGGTTTATACTTGAAAAGCTTAAATCCAAAAGTAGTCCCAAGAACAATTATGGCTTTGCTATTCTTGAGAAGAAGATTTTTAAAGAATTTTCCTATATATTTCTATGTAAAAGTTTGGTCGGCCATCTTGGCCCCACCCTACCCCTGGGGGTCATGATTTGAACAAATTTGAATCAACACTACCTGAGGATGCTTCCATATAAATATGATCAATTATAGCTTTGCTATTGTTGAGAAGAAAATTTTTAAAGAATTTTCCTATACATTTCTATGTAAAACTTTGGTCGGCCATTTTGACCCCAACCTACCCCTGGGGTCATGATTTGAACAAACTTGAATCTACACTACCTGAGGATGCTTCCATATAAATATGATCAATTACAGGTTTGTTGTTCTTGAGAAGAAGATTTTTAAAGAATTTTCCTATACATTTCTATGTAAAACTTTGGTCGGCCATTTTGGCCCCGCCCTACCCCCTGGAGGTCATGATTTGAACAAACTTAAATCTACACTATCTGAGGATGTTTCCCCATATGTTTCATTTTTCCTGGCACAGTGGTTCTTGAGAAAAAGATTTTTAAAAATGCCACCAAATTTTCATTATTTCCCAATTATCTCCCCTTGAATGAGGGCGTGGCCCTTCATTTGGACAAAATTGAATCCCCTTTACCCAAGGATACTTTGTGGCAAGTTTGGTTGAAATTGGTCTAGCGGTTCTTGAGAAGAAGTCGAAAATGTGAAAAGTTTACAGACAGACGGACAGACAGACGGACGCCGGACAGAATGTGATCAGAAAAGCTCACTTTAGCCTTCGGCTCAGGTGAGCTAAAAAGGCGACTTTGATGTCGTTTTGTGAGTATTCTGATGTCAAAAGATAAAGGCCCTTTTCTCATGATGATTCTAGGTGGATCTATTTAGTTAGAAGAATTTTCATTTTTTTTCTTTCGTAATCGATTTAATGCAGGAAGAAATTTACATAAAAATATCCAAACATAATTGACAAAATCAATTTTAAACAATAAATAATAGACACTACCGTATAGTTTATTCAAAATACAGTATAGCATTATATATTACGTCATTAAAAAAGCCATTTTCCGTACCACTGCTAACATATTTTCTTAAACTTTTATTTTTGTAAACTCTTTCATTTGCTGTTGTAATCTCTTAATTGAAAATATATAATGTATTTTGTAATCCTCAAGGGAGTCTGTAAATGTACATGTAATTCATCAAGTAGATCATTGAATTTAATTGCACGTAGAAATTTTAAGAACAAATTAAAAGAATTCCTGCAGTGAAACAAATAATTAATAATTAAATATTGCAGGTTAACCCCATAACCCCCCCCCCCCCCCCCCGTTCCGACAATTATGGTTTGGACCACCACACAGAGCTAAAATGGTCTCCTTCTTTAAGTTTAATCTATCTGAATTTTTAAAACAATTTGGTGGTAATTTTTTTTCATAAATGACCTCTATCTATGGCGAAATCATTTTTCTTTAACATTTCTAAAATAATTTTCCGACAAAAAACTTACTAGGAACGATCACTTGCCTTAAGTCATTAACAGAAGTTACGCCCCTATCAAGTTCTTTTAAGACAAGGGAATGTTAGAGTTATCTCCTTTTGTCTGTGTAAAGATAAGTCTCACACTTCCCTTTGTAAGTAACATGTAGATATTTCAAACTTTCAGAAAGTTTGCACTGTTCGTGTATTGTCATTGTAGGGTGGATCAAATAAAATAAAATGGACATGAAGAAGCAAATGTTTTTCTAAGAAACTGACCAATGAAATACGTAGTAAAATAGTCGAAAATCAGTAGGTTTGTGTCTATTGACCCCAATTTGACCCCACAATGGAAATGTAAAAGGCGTCTATAATTTTGCATTAAGAATGCACTATTTTACATTCAATTTACATGCAGAATTTTTGTCCAAATTTTCACTATGTTTACATTACTTAATAATAATGAAAAACACTAGAATCACTATGTTTTCTAGCAATTTTATTTCTCAACCTCTCTTAGTTATATAGCATAAAAAAGTTAAACCATAATCAAGTCTGAGGATTAGCACTGAAATACAAGAATATAACACGTTTAAAATGAAAATTGATATAATTTCCAATAACGATGCTTGGAGAAAAGAAACGGAAAAATGAAATTGAAGACACTCGACTTTTTTAAAATCAGATGTGTCAGAAACTTTTAAAACAATTTTTTTTTTGGATGATAAACAATTCATTGCACGATCATGAAGTAAATAATAAATTTAATATCCCCCTCGGATGAAGACATCGGAGAATATGATTTTTCTGTGCTGAATTAATCCTCATATTTTCAAAAAGACCTTGTTATTATAATGCATGAAAGGTAATAATGGTATGTAATATTATATAATATGGCAGTTTAATTAATATGGTGAAATTGCATTGTTTCACATTCTCCCTACTACATGTATTATAACCTCTGACCCTGGTCTGTCCATATACTAGGTATATGTCACGTGGTACCCAGTATTATCCTGAAGCTTCAGTCCCGGTTTTCCAGTCTACTTTACCAGTTGTGTTTCCATTATTGCCTTTGTTACCTTGTTTGTATATTCCTGGACTCATTGACTGTCGCCTTTGTTTATAAGGTAAGGCGCCAGTTATTTACATTGTATGTAATTATCGGTTACACAATTGGCGTCGCCGGTAGGATATGAGACATAAATCAATAAAGATTACACTTCTTTTGCATAATAAATATACCCTTTGTTTCATTGGGTGATTCTGTAACTTTCCGGTTCTTCATTCCAATTTCCTCATGCAGAACAACGAACTATTGATCTGCATCTACAAAGTTGTAAATACACATCTTTTTTCGCTAAAGTCGTCGCTGATTTTCTTATATTTTATCTTTCCCATAATGCAGATTTCTTTGATTGTCTTTATTAGGATCTTCTATCAATAGTCAGCAAATATTCTTCAGTTAGTTTAGTTTTTAGGATAGGTAATAAGAAAATATACTTAGTTTAGGTTAGGCTTAAGTTAGTTTAAGTTATATAGTATTAGGCATTGTCATATTTAAGGTGACGACATACATAAGAAGTTAATCGTAATATATATTAAGTTAATTATTAGAATACATCGCCACAGTTTAGTTAATTTATCTGTTGTAAAGTTCTAACATAGGCTGCACTCCGGCACAATTTATAATTTGGCAAATCAGTTGCATACATGATTACTTTAAGTTACACTGGTACAACTGAACCTCACTCGACTAAAACCATTTGTCATGAAACCATTCAGTTACAGGACTCTCGTGAAAGTGGGTCAGTGTTAGGTCATAGGTAACGTAAGTTCCTTTCGGCTATTAATTAATTGTTAAAACATAAGAAAAACATATAAAGACAGCATGGAATATGTATGGCTAAACATGATCATTTAAATGATCTAATGTGGAAGTTACATGCGGATTTAATTCGCAAATCATTGAACCATATTCAATCTTGCCACATATATACATGTTTATCCTGCAGAACTAAGGCGCCAGAAGTAATTCCGGCCAAGTTCAAGGGGATACATGAATTAGTTCTTACGTTTTCCATGTCATATTAATTAATAATTATAAATTTCTGGTTTACATTCCTCTGATTAAATTACAGTAATTGCCCCTTGCTTTATTAAATAAAACGGGGAGGAATGTAGTGAAATTGTATATGTAAATATGTCCACTATGACCTTTCACCCTGACCTCATAGCCATCCAACCGTGCAGGCACGTTTCCTAACTCAGTCGAGAATTACCAGCCAAACTTTCCTGTTATATTGTTGCATGTACCTGTGTTTACCCATTATGTAAACCTGGGTGTTCGTCGTCAGCTTTTATGGTAAGGTAGGCGACATTTATTCATAGTAAAATGCTATAATTTTACTACATTATACAGAGACATAAATCAATAAAGATTACACTTCTTTTGCATAATAAATATACCCCTTGTTTCATTGGGTGACTCTGTAACTTTCCGGTTGTTCATTCCAATTTCCTCATGCAGAACAACGAACTATTGATCTGCATCTACAAAGTTGTAAATACACATCTTTTTTCGCTAAAATCGTCGCTGATTTTCTTTTTTTTATCTTTCCCATTATGCAGATTTCTTTGATTGTCTTTTTTGAGCTTGAAATTTATAGTTATCTGGTTGTTCATTTTTTTATTGTCTTTTTGACCTTGAGATTTATATAAATTTGGTTGATCGTCTCGAATGACATGCATGACCACCTGTTACCTGTAACAAGTCATCTTAAAATTTTCTGCTTTAAATTTCTATTTTTCAATATGTATTTTGTTAAACCTGATATTCCAATTTTATTTCTTTCTCTCTAAATGTATACACAAAATGCAGTTGCCAAAAAGTACTTCCGGGTTAAAAATAACTGCGACTTTGATGCCGTTTTCTGTTTTCTCTCATCAGACACGATTGCGGTTTCTTGAATTCGTGGAATTCTTATGTTATAGAGGTTACCTCCCTTGTCTATATCCGTTTAATCCATACCATAGCTACATGTAAACAAATTCATCATTCTTATTCTAATTTTACGAGAACAGTTTAGGTTAATATAAAATAGTTAGACTTACTAAAACAGATGCAGTTATCAAAAGTCCTTGACTATAAACGTCATTTGAATGACTTTTCTGTATGCTATGACAATGAGTGCATGTACACCACAAGATCTTCAAAACAAAACAACGCGGCGAAAAACCACTGGACGGTAATAACTGTGTTGATGTATAGGTCGACGAAATAATATCCTTCCAAATCTTCAGTAAGTTCGATAGTTATTTGAATGATTTTTTTTAAATCAAAATGTCGATAAAAAATATAATATGCATGATAATGCAGGTAAAGCACACACAGTGCGTGGTAACATAAGTTACGCACGGGTAATCAAAACTCATGGCCCACGTGTTTTGATTGATGAAAGGTGTAGCGTTGGCTATTAAAAAGCCTTTTAACAAATACAGGTTATTATCTGTTGACTTGAATTAATGTAAAGCGTGCTAATTAAAATAATTTAATGACAAGTACTGCTCGTAAATTTTACTGAAATGACCATGCACTGTGGTACATGTATTTAAACCTATCGTAGTCTATTCTCAAATTTCCAAATAAAACATGGAGATTATTGAAAAATTATTCACTGTTTCTTGAATTCACGGATTTATTATCACCGTGAATATAGCGAATATTAACACCGCGAGTTATTTTCCCCCTATACAGTAATAAAAAACAGTAGAATCACTATGTTCTCTGGCAATTTTATTTCTTAATTATGGAACAGAAAAAAAATTAAAACATAATCAAGTATAAGGATTCGCATTGTCCTATAAAAATGTAACATATCAAAAAATGAAAAGTGATAAAATTTCCAATAACGATGCTTGGAGAAATAAGGAAAAAAAAAAGAAATTGAAAACAATCGACTTTTTAAAAATAATGTGAGTCAGACAGTTTTGTAGGAATCTTTTATTTTTTTATTTGTAGGTTTAGTTTTTGTATAACAAACAATTCATTGCATTTCAGTCATTTTTAGAGTTTAATTGGAGTTTGACAAGAATTCGAAGGGCGTTATAACAAGTCGTGATGTAGCTTGGACCTTGGTGAAGTATAGGTAAAAATTACTATGAGTGGTCTTGTGGACAGCTAAAATGCCGAGACAGATCGTCTTAGTAGACATGTTCACTTTCTTCAAGACGCTTGGGTGATAAATTACTGGCCGATATAAATTACAGAATTCTGATTCTGTCTGTTTTATTTTTAAATAAAACTTTAGGGGTAAAAGGGCTTAAACTGCGGATTCCAAATTTCTACGAGGATATTTTTACTTAATCTTTTAAGAAGACTTTTAATGTTTTTCACTGTAAACGATTTTAATACAGGAAGAAATTTCCATAAAAATATTCCAAAACAAATTGACACAAATCAATGTAAACGATAAATAATAAACACTTCTGTATAGTTAACCAAGAATACATTATTACAGAATCTCTAGACGCGTTTGATTAACACACTACTTCAAAGAAATTATCCTTTATATATGAAAAAACATGTGTATAACAGAAAAACATTAAAACCATAATAAAACAAAATAAGGAGTTGGAACGCGAGAAAGCTATTATCCGGCTCTCTAATATTGTCGTACTGTGGTTAGATCTGCATGTAGAGTAAGTAAATTGAACGTACCAGTTGAAAAGTACATTAACAATAACCGAGCATGTACCCTTGCTTGTTTATTACCACAAATGTTTGAATTGACTTTTAGGAATACGTGTTTGTCCTCGTCAGTGTATACATGTATTAACAGTGTCCAGGTTAGTTCAACTGTTAGTTCAATTCATTAATAACTTTTTTTAAATAAAGGCTGAAATTGAAATATTTAAACAGAATGTACATATGTCTCTTAACCCCTTTCATTTATACGTCAAAACTGACATGAATTCTTAAATACCCTCATCAATGTATGACCTGTTTTATACACATTCGACGTATGTCACCATACGTCTTTCAGACACCTCGTGTTCATCTCTGGTAGTAAAGTATCTAGGGATATCTTAAACGACCAAAAAGTTTAAAAATGAGAACAGAAGTAGAAAACGAATGAAAGTAAACAATAAATTTGTTCTGCATAATATGTGTACAAGGTTCGCAAAAATAACTATGCATTAATATATATGTTGATTCCGTGTATAATAGGGGGTTTATGGTTGCACTGACAGCACCAAATGTATTATTACTTCAATGACACTTTTATAAAGGACTCCCTGTAAAAATATCATTTCATTACTTACAAAATAAATGACATTATTCATTCTTATATAAATGTTCTTTTTTGACTGTTTTTCTCCGAAATTGAAATCAGTCTCTTTAACAAGGTTATAGAAACAAAGCAACATGGATATGTACACGTGACACGCGGCTTAGTATCTTGATTCCGGCTATATTATAATACACTGGCATGCTTACATGTATGAAGGTTCCCTGTTTTGTATAATTCCTTCCTTCATTTAAAACAAAAAATGGCATTATTATTCCTGTACAAAGGTTCTATTGTCGCCCGTTTTTCTCTGAATTTGAAATCAATCTCCTTGGAAAAGTTGTACAAACAAAGAAACATTAATATGTCTACGTGACACGCCGTCTATATTGATTCCTGTTTTATAATGATACAAACCACAAAATGTGTTCTTTGTATTTAGACTCAAATTTGGTAAATATCCAAACTGGAAAGAATGTTGCATCTTTTGAAAATAACGAAACATCAAACTGAAATATGCATCATTAACTATGAATTAAAGAAACTATTTACTGTATGCATTTCTTTTTATAACTTAAAAAAAGTTGGATAAACACTTAAAACTTTGGTTCAGTGTTTAAAAAACAAATATTTACATTAAATCTTTTTGCTTGCTTGCTATTGTTTAACGTCCCTCTCGAGAATTTTTCACTCATATGGAGACGTCACCGTACGCCGGTGAAGGGCTTCAAACTTTGACCTTTACTCGGCACTCAGGGCCATTGAGCAGTGAGGGATCTTTATCGTGCCAACGCCTGCCGCTGACATGGGGCCTCGGTTTTTAAGGTCTCATCCGAAGGACCCGCAACTTTCACTTCAAAGTGCCCAGCGCATGGCGAAGGAACAGATGCTACCCATTTTAACGACTAGGTCAGTCGCGGCCGAGATACGAACTCACGACCTCCCGATCACTGAGAGAGCACTCTACCGACTGAGCTACCGTTACCGTACGGTAAAAATCTTTTTGCATTTAAAGTGAATATAAATCTATTGCATTCAAAACACCATAACACAGACAGGGTGGCAAGAGGTTAAAGCATGCGTTTTAGTTTGACGTCATAATCACTGAACGCCGAGGAAGCGCAACGTCACGCTCAAATTGACCAGCTTACACAAAGGATAATATGTAGGTTTTAAAAAGAAATCACATTTGCAGTTAAGGTAGAAAGTTAAAAAATTGTAAATATAAGCAATGAATCATTATTTTTGGAAAAATATAGTCTCATATTTACATTTCCAATGTCTTTGTCCGAGATAAAATTACCAAATGTAAATGTACTTTATTTCCCCATCAATGTATTGGCGCGGTTCCAAAAAAACACGTGCAGGGCGGGACGAACATCTAGACAGAAGCTGGGCTTGGAGCACGTGGATTGGAGGAATCAAAGCATGTAAATATAAGGAATAACTGTCAGGTTTTTCAATTTCATGAAGATGATCAATCGATTGGCTTGTGTGATAATTTTATGCATAAACGCCTTCGGCGTTTATGCAAATTATCACGTAAGCCAATCAATTGATCACTTCATGAAATCGAAAAATAAGACTTAATTCCTTAAATAACTGCAACGGTGTGTGCAAACCAATTTTCATAAGGAGCGTTATTAAATTTGTTTGCACACCCTGTTGCAATTATGAGACCATAATATCTTTAAAAAAAAAATAAAGATTCATTGCTTAGATAGTTTTGATATAGTTTATTTATTTTGCACTCTGTTTATTGAATTCCGTGGAAGAAAATATTTTATTATTTTTTTCATTTTGTTAGTTATTTTAAATTTAACTAGGTAGTTTGAGCATTATTATTTAATTATGAAGTCAACGCATTTATATAGAAATATTCATTATCAGAAGTATGTAAATCATATTTAAGCATGAAAAAAGTCGTTCTTGTCTTTATTATATACTGATCAATTTCCTGGTTTATGTTACTGTTAATTTTACAGAGTGTGGTTGGATTTTCCGGATCACCACACTGTGGTTATCTGAATCCATATCATCACTCTCTGAAACTGATGACGTAGTACGCACATTAAAAAGTTCCTGGATAGTATGCTTTATTTAATGGACAAATTAATAAATGATTTACTCATAAGGTTTTATTTTGATTAATTTAGCTAGCTGTAAGGGAGTATATAATTAATCTATCATTAAAACAGTGACTTGATCTGAAGAGCGCGCCAATTCACGTCTCTTTGACAGGCGCGGATCATGATCATCAGACATATGATTTGCTCCTGTCAACTCGACGTCATACTACCCTTCGGATCAAGTTACGCTTATAATGAAATATATATTTTACATGCGTGCACTGTTCTTTTTGTTTGGTTTGAGAGGAAAATGGGTTGTTTTGTTGTCATAAAGTGTTTGAAAATTTCAGAGGGGGGGGTACAAAAATATCTCGGTCATCAAATCCCTCACAAATTAGAAGTCAATTTGAATATAATTCATTTTTTCTTACCCGAATTTCAGGAAAGTAGTAGGGCTAAAGAGTGTAGGCTTTACCAAATCACAACATAAGTTGACAAAATATATTGTTTACGGTAAGGATTGGCATGTTATTTTGTTTAATGTTACATATGGAGATAATGAACAGTATTCAAGATCAAAAGTCCATTAATCAATACAAAACAGTAGTTAAGCAAATACGGACTTCCAAATCATCAGAGATGGGATCAGTTGCATTGGGTGAGAGTGCATACCCTGCCGATATATCAAACCCACCGTGAGCTCTTTGTCATGATCGGGAAATAATGAATAAATTTGTCGTCAATTCATTGTATAAATAAAGTACTAACAATTAGTATTAAAAAGTCAGTCAGCATTTGAATCAATAACAAATTTTATTTGCTGACAAGGTCATTGTATCGACCAATAAGTAGAACTGACGAAATGATGACTTTAAGTGTATTTCAAAATATCTCCAGCGCTTTGTCACCCTGTCTTGTGATTTGTGTATATATTAATTGTCCTATTGAGTTAAATAGGGGGATCATGATTTTACTGAGCACCACATGTATTATAACTTCAGTAACACGTTTATGAAGGACCCTGTTATGTAACGATATCTGCGCATCGTTTAAAAAATAAATGGCATTAATCACTTTTACATAAATGTTCTTTTTTCGCCTGGTTGTTTTTCTTCGAAATTGCAATCAGTCTCTTTGACAAGATTATAGAAACAAAGAAACATATATATTTACGCATGACATTGGCTTATCTTGATTTTGGCTTTATAATGATACAAACCACAAAATATGTTCTGTGTATTACAAAGGAGTAAAAAATTATGTACATATCTAATGAATTTTGCAGATTTCGAGAAATATTTGAAAGTCAAATTACAAATACCTTTTATTCGATGTATGATCAGAAAAGAAATATTTATAAATATTATATCATAAATCTGTTATTTTGGCCTTTCATGTCTCAACGTTTTTTTGGTAATTTTTTTTTTCGGTTATCTAGTCAATTTTTTCCCTAATGATTTTCTGAAAGAATCAATTTTAAGTGCATGTCTTCCATTAAATCTTTCTTCAGCAATGCACAATAAAATAGTGTATTGATAGTGTAATGTCCAGATTAAAATGGGTAGTCGAAAAGGTTCCAAATGACTACTAAAGTGCACTCATTTTTTATTTTAAAAAATTCTTTAGGGAAGATGTGTTTAATAACTATAAAATATACCAAGAATACACACAGGTGCTATCAGAACATATGAACATGTGATTTAAACAATATTTATTCAGTAAACTGAATAGATTGGGCAACAGGCTTAAGCCTATAAATACCCTCTCTATATAACAGGTCATGGTAACAATACAATGAACAGAGTAAATAATTACAATTCATATTATGATATGAGTGCTCACATACGCATTCTAACATACTCACACACACACCCTCACACACACACGCAACCACACCCTGACTCGCACAGATCCAGATCAAAATAAGTATAATAAATATAAACATGTATAAAGTGACAAGAGTGCATATCAAAAAAGAAAATATGATTAAAAGCGTTTTGTTAACTTGATATATTCATGTACATTTTTTATAATATTGAGGTTCGTTTGGAACGAATACTCCGAACTCCCTTGTAAAAGAATTTTTAGATCAAAAGGTACATCAAGCTCATTTAAGTTTTTTCTTACTTTATTTCTTTGAATATTATATGCTGGACAATCCATAAAAAAGTGTTTATTATCTTCTGTATGGTAATTACACTTTGGACAAGATGCATCGTCTATTATATAATGATTTTTTAGGTGTGCATTAAGATTACTAGCTTTGTTACGTAGTTGACAGTGAAGTATATTCTCGTTTCTGCTTCCATAATTGAAGTATTTACAACTGCTAAAAGGTTGGTTTAATTTTGACTTGAAAATCGATAAAGAAGGAGACATTTTCACTTCAGAACTAAGATTATTCCACAGTTTTATAGTTGAAGGAATAAAACTTTCATAGTATGATACAGTTCTACATAATGGTAAAGTAAGATTATTACCATCTGATCTCAAACTATAAGAGTGTTGCACTGGTTGGAAGGGCTGTATTAATTCGTTAAGATAATTAGGAGCAATACCATGGAACATTTTATAAAATAATATTAGTTTATGGTTTGTTCTTCTCTGACATAATGACTCCCAGCCGAGTTCGTCATATAGATTAGATCTTGAGGAATTTACTCTAAGACCAGTAATAATTCTTGCGGCTTCTACTTGGACCTTTTCTAATAATTCTGCATTTTCTTGTGAGCAATTATCCCATACTACATCGGCGTATTCAAGGACCGGTCTAATAAACGCTAGATATATTTTAATTAAAGAATTTCTATCTAGTGTGTACTTTAAAAGTCTTAAAATATTTAATCTCTTACAAGCTTTTTCGTAAATAGCAGAAACATGATTATTCCAGCTAGCATCAGATTGGAATAGGAGTCCTAGATGTGTATGACTATTAGATTGTTCAATAATATTTCCGTTTTCACCAAAATGAATGTCTGGGAAAAGTCGTTGCTTTCTTGTAAAATTAACATTTTTTGTTTTATCAGCATTGAAGTCTACTGCCCAAGAGTTTGACCATTTCTTTATTTTATCAAGATCAGTTGTAAGAGATGATGTAGGAGTATTAATATCAGTGTCCACTATTGCAAACAATGATGTATCATCCGCGAATAATCTGATTTCATTATGTATGCCTTCAGTAATGTCATTAATGTATAATAAGAATAAAAATGGGCCTAGCACAGACCCTTGGGGTACTCCCGCATCAACAGTTTTAAAGGTTGAGGAAAAGCCTTCTACATTTACTTTTTGTTGTCTGTCAGTAAGGTAATCTTTAATCCATCCCAAAATATTATCTTTAAAGCCTAAGTTTTTAAGTTTAAAAATAAGTCCTTTGTGCCAGACCCTGTCAAAGGCCTTTGAAATATCACAGAATATAAATCTTAAGTCTCGGCCTTTGTCAAGATTTGACATAATTTTATCATATATTTCCACTAGTTGATTTATTGTAGAGTCCCCTGGTTGGAACCCAGATTGATTTTTTGATATCAATTCGTAGTCTTTTATATAATTGTACATATATTTGAAAAGTATTTTCTCCATAACTTTACAGACAGAACTTGTAAGAGATATGGGCCTATAATTATTAGCATTGTCGGGGCTTCCTTTATTTTTAAAGATTGGGGAAACATGTGCTTGTTTCCATAAATAAGGTAGATATTTCTTACTGAGTGACATGTTGAAAAGTTTTGTTATTGGTTTATAAATAGAGAACCGTGTTTCTTTTAGGATTCTTGGAGATAACCCGTCTGGTCCTGGTGGTTTAGAGGTATCTAAGATTGATAATTGATCAAGAACGTCCTGCTCAGTAATTTCAAAATCATCAAAGCAATTAATTGGAGGACCTGGTCCATGTTCAGGGAGATCAGGCTCAGTGTTTATGTGTGAAATATTTACAAAATAGTTATTAAATTCTTCTGCTTTATCAATTGGATGAACAAATATCCTACCATCTCTAGATTTCAGAGGAGGAGGGGAAGTATTTTGTTTTTTAAATCTTGAGACAGATTTAGCAATTCGCCACCATTTACCTGGAGGAATAGTCTTATCGATAAGTTGAGAGGCCAGTTTCACTTTATAATCATTTCGAGCTTTTCGTACTAATTTGACTACCTCATTACGAATTTCTCTAAATTTTTTCCAGTGATTAGGATTATCTGTTTGTTTTGCTTTATGATGTATTCTATTTCTTTTCCTCATTTTTCTACGAATTACGTTCGTAATAAAAGGTTTATCAGAGGGTCGGACAGTAATGACTTTCGTAGGGATATATTTATCAACTAAGGTCATCAATTTTAAATTAAAATTATTATTTACTTCATTAATATTCTCACAATTGAACACATCCTCATCCCATTTAACGTGATTCAATTCGTCATTCAAGCTTTGGTAGTCGGCTAAGTTATAGTTTCTTATAGTTCGTTTATATGCCTTTTGTTTGTAGGCCTTAAAAGATATATCAACTATGACTGGGGAATGTGAACTGCATATTGGTGCATTGACCTTTACAGTTTCTACTTTATTTACATCGTTTGTGAGAACTAAGTCTATACAGGTTCCTGTATTTGAAGTAAAATTAGTTGGTTCAGTTACCACATTAGAGATGTTCAGCCTTTGTATGAGTTGTTTAAAGGTATTGTTACCCGCTGTTAACATATTTACGTAAAATCTCCGACCAAAAATATTGACATTTCAGTATCTAAAGCCTTTTCTATGGTATTAGAGAAGTTATTCCAATATTCAGAATTAGAATGAGGAGGTCTGTAGATTACTCCAACTATAAACTTTTGTTTCTGTGTACAAATCTCAACCCATAATACCTCAATATTAGGATCATTTATATCATTTCTCAAAGTGTAATTTAACATAGTAGATACATACAAAGCTACACCCCCTCCATGTCTATTTCTGTCTTTTCTGATTGGCGCATGAAAACCATTTATCAAAATTTCTTCATTACTAATATTGTCGTCTAAATGTGTTTCAGTTATTGCTATTATATCATTTTCTGACATCTCTGCATCAATAAGATCAATCTTTGGCAACAAACTACAAACGTTATTATGCACAATAGTGATATTAGAAAAAAGTGATGGACCTGGATTACTTTCAATACATCCACAAAGTAGCAGTAGTTTTATGACAACAAGATTAAAATGATAATTGTTAAAAATGATGGAGTTGAGTAATACAGTAAGAAGAGGGTAAGAAGAAACATATGAACATATGAAATAATCCAGATATTTTGATTAATCATGAATCTTTTATCTTTTAAATCTATATTGATGAGGCTTTTGTATTTTTGAATGATCTCTTGTTGGAGTTGTACGAAGTATAAAAGGTATTATGAAATTCACTGTGTACTGTTAATGTGTGTATATGTTTCACTGTTTGAACTTGTGAGTGCTTAAATTAATCTAAAAAAAATGCGCCTGATATACATGCTTTATCATATGTTTCCATTATTTTTTGATTGCATAATTTTGTGATTTACATTTAAGTGACTCTTTAGGAGGGTATTGAATTATTTCATTGGTTAAATTTTAAACTTCCCTGAGTAGAGATATATAAAGGTGTGCATATATTCCAGAAACGCTTTATTCCATAAAAGCTTTAGTTAAGACTACAAAAAAGTTTAAACATGGCAATAGTAAGGGCAGTGTTCCTTGCATGTGGTATCTTGTGCACAAGTTCTCAGAACATTTATATGAATGAAAATGACGACTGTTCCAGTGATGGTGAGACAATTGAAAAAATTCAAAGACTTCAGACCACACAGCGTAGGATACAAGAAACTGTAGATTCCCTCAGACAGATGGTGATGAGACTCAATGAAGATGTAACCAAGACCCAGGAAGATGTTCAAATCGTCAAAAAAGGTAAATCACTCTCTCTCTCTCTCTCTCTCTCTATCAATTTTAATTAATGTATTTATTGATAGGATTTATTTATTGCAATATCATTAATTTATTCCCTTTTTTTGTTTAGGTTTAAATCTTAATGCTGACTGTTGGGAAATCTTTTTTACCGGGGTCAAACCGTCTGGGGTATACCTAATAGAACCCTTTGGTATCGAGACCAGGATGAAAGTGTTCTGCAACATGGAGGTAGAGGGCGGAGGGTGGACAGTAAGATATCTCTCTCTCTCTCTCTCTCTCTCTCTCTCTCTCTCTCTCTCTCTCTCTCTCTCTCTCTCTCTCTCTGTTATTCGATGACGATTTACGTTTATATTAATCAGACCAAAATTTGTAGACTTCTCTAAATTTCTGTGTTTTTTTACTTTCTTTTTAGATCAATACTGTTGTGGAATTAGAATGAAACTAGTGTTTATTATTTATTAAAACTATATTGGTCATTTTCAGGCAATTCAGAGACGATTGAGCGGATCTACTGGTTTCAACAGGACGTGGGAGGAATACAAAAAAGGTTTTGGGAACCCAGCTGGCTCTTACTGGATTGGTAAATACTATCTTTTAATTATTTCACCATTCATTTAATAAATGTTTAAGACTTAGGTTTTGTCATTTTAATCAACTAAATCTATCATGTCATGGATAATCAAAAAAATGTTTATCAATTTGATAACAAATCATGTAAACTGCTGAAATGGCATCTCTGCAAAAACTGAATTTGATTGTATTAAACTAAGGTGGCCCTGAAATTATTTGTATA
>NW_026920809.1:0-17653 GCF_032062105.1 Saccostrea cuccullata | reverse complement strand
TGTGACTAATATTTTTAATGCCACATTTTGGTACAAAACCAACTAAACCACTGTTATTCTGCCTGGTTTTACTCTTCAAATACACAAAAATCCAGGAGCTTCCGGGGGCTGAGCCCGCTGGTCCCCCCATTCAAAGTATGATATATCTAGTATTAAACACGGTGTACTTTGGTACATCACTAACCAATACCACTGTTAGAAAGTACTAAGTAGGTAAATCGTTTATTAAGGTGGCATGTGTTACAATACAATGAGAACTGAGAAACATTCAATACAATATTATCATTCAAACATCCGAACCTATATGCCACTTTTAACCAAAAAAAAATGAAAAATATGCACAATTATAGTGTCTGGTTTTACTCTAAAATACACGAAAACCCAGGAGCGCCCCCTGGGCCCTCACCAGGGCTTCGCCCTGGACCCACTGGGGGCCTTAAGGCGGCCCCCATACCTCTTGCCTCAACAAAGTTATCCACGCCCCCCTAACCACAAATCCTGTATCCGCCCCTGCCTACATTGTTTAACTTCGGCCCATTTTTTCAAAATGGAAAGTCTAAGCCCTTCATAATTAGTAAATGGGATTAAAACATCACAATTAATGGAAATACAATTAAAGGATAACAAAATACATTCGGTATCCAAAAGATCAGACACAATATGAAAACCATTTGGTTGTTCAAGTTCAGTTTTTTCACCCAATCTATTCGTACATGGGTTACATGGGGTATTGTGCATAAATAACATATAAACACTTATGTACAATATAAACAGTCTGGTCAGAGGTACATACACAATATAGGAAACATGGCAGAAGATTAAGGGTAGAAAAAAGAGTGGGGAAACATATCAAGGAGGACAGACAGTAGCATAGATTTTTTGGATAAATATACAAAGTTTTTTTCAACATATTTTCGTTTGAGGTTGACAATTTCCATAAATTTAATTATATTCGGTCTATGAGAATAATAATTTCCCAGGTAATTCTTTCTCACGTTAGCTAATGCTTTACATTCTAAAATATAATAAAATTCATCTTCAATTAGTGTTTTTACAAAGTGTACATACATGTATTCTATCGCAGAGTGGTAAACCATGCCATCTTCCAGTCTCCATCGGTAAATGGTGATTTGTGGTACGAAATTTCATAAATATTGTTCTAAATTAAGGAGATATCTTAATATAATTTTCAAATCCAAAATTTTGTTTAAAGATTCTAAAAGTTTGTCCTTTTGAAGAATTATTAACGTCACTAAACCACTTTTGAATAAATTGATCTTGTAATATTTGTTTTACGGTAGCAGTGATCAATTTATAATTTTTATTGGCACTTTGTTCGTACCAAACATTTAGTAAACCACATATATTACATATTCTTACAAGGATTAGGCTTTAAACCTAAAATTTAGCAAACTGGAAAAGAAGATCTATAGTGCACTATCAAAATTTCTTTTCAGACCCATCTAGAAATATCACTGTATTATCTGCATATTGCAATAAGCAGACTGTTCCTATACAAAATTTTATACCCTTTATGTTTTCATTTGGTCTAATAAGGTGACCCATTTGATTATCTCGACACAAAGATTGAAAATGTGTGGAGAGACAGGGTCTCATTGACGACACTCTCTACCTATGCAAAAGAATCTGGGAAAAATACTATTCTGCAAAACACATAATGTGGCATTTTTATATAAATGTTAAATCCATCTAATAATCACAGCTAAATTTAAGATATTTTTAAAGAAAGGCTTGGCAGGTTTTACATTTAAACATAGTTCGATAGTCATTATAATTACGAGTAAAATGATATACAGCACAGCTACTTTCTCTTTAGCTAATTAGAGATATGACTAAAAATAGCTTAGTTTACACCTGAGAGCTCGCACTGAAAATCGCTGTATACCGGAAGTGACGTGTGTGACGTCACAAGTGTGACTTGCAGTACAATTATATATTAGTAAATCATCAACACCGTCACCTTTGGCGCAACCCTCCGAGGTTTGTAAACTGCAAGACGCAATAAAATGTGATGATAATAAGCAGTGGTCATTTTCAAAACTAATTTGATGTCCTGTTTTCGTTGCCTACAGGTCTTGTAAAATTTTAAAATCAATCGCAAGCAGGCAGTACGTTAGTTTCATTTTCTTGATTTCTAATTTTATTTCTGAAAAAAAAAACAATATACTTCTACATGCATAAATATTGTAACTATATGGTTTGATTACGCCCCCTCCCCAATTTTTTTTTTGAATGCGCAAGTTTTTTTTTTATCACAAACACGACGATGCGGAAAGGGAGGCCTTTAATTTAAAGATTTATTCCGATTTTTTTTTCTTTATTCTCTTTTATTTTTTTGAGTAATTCATTTTCGCTTCGATCAGCTTTGCTTCCCCATTTTTGTTTTAACACATTTAATTTATTAAAAATTTTTTTTTGTTCGACCATAACCTTTAAAGGGCTGGTACAAGCACCACAACCCCCTTCTAAAAAAAACATCGCTCATAGATATATTTGATCAATTAGATTATAATGAAGTGCCCGCCGGATCATTGTTTTGAAGTTCACATCATCGGTGAAGTGCATGTTGTAGATTTTTTTTCCAAACCTCATTATTTCCGTATTCTTTTTCAATCACTGATTTTATTATTAGAAGATCATAATAATTTCACATTTGGAAGCTGTTCACCCCTTTCTTAGTGTTTCCGTGACTCTATCTTAATTTACTCTGCGATTGTATTTAATCACTGCTTATTCACGCTTGTGAACCCTTAATAATATTGTCTGTTAAAATTCTTTTTTATCTCTGTGAAATAACCTTTTATAAAGCCATTTCATACAAGCATATGATTTTAATTTTTTTTCCCGACATTTTAAGATTTACCCACCCTGTCATAACCTGATTATAAGAATGAAAAGTTAAATAGGATTTTAAAAAAATTAACTACGTTTTTAAAAACAAAATCCCACAATCATCATTAATTTGTGGGTTTATCAATTCTATTTGGGGGGGGGGGGGGTGTTATAGAGTATACACATCACTCGGAGCTCCTTGCATGGCTCGTATATTTATTTGAATGGAGTGTAGCGGAGTAAGCCGAGGATTGCTGGTTGTGCACATTTATTCCAATATAATCTTTCTATCACGAATAATTGAAGTTTTAGCTTACAGTAACGTGCTGAAATTTTTACCGAGAACAGTGTGTATTGTATATTGTTTGGATTTTCAGGGGCGAGGTCCATATCACACCGTCTATAGTTCTATACATCAATTTCTTGTTCTCATTAGCACTAAATACGAATTTAAATCATTATTTAATTTAGATAAATGTAACTGTGTATCAACTTCTATATTACAGTAATGTTTAGATTGGACATCTACAAGGTAGAATGTCGATCATCCGGGACCAAGGACTTGTTCAATATTGGATAAAATATTGCACGAAACAATCGACAAACACGTGAATAATGTGACACATAAAACAGATTATACATAAATATCCATTATATTTTAACAATTTTAGTAAACTCACTAAACTCTGAAAGTCGAATTTAGCATCTGACTTTTAATTGAATGTGTTGCATCAAGCCTAGATATATACGTAACCTTGAACAAATTAAATTCCTCAATATTTTAACATGAGGATTAAAACATTTTTTTCTTTTAATTCACAAAATTGTAAAACATACAAATTTTATCTTTTAAAATCAATTTATACAACTGCAAGCAACGAAGTAACTTGCCTTTGATCTAAATTAATTTTAAAAAGTCATGCGTACAGTTTTACTGGAGGGGGTGGGGTCATTTGTTTAAAAAATCATGATTGCAAAACATTAAAAAAATGACAATGAAAAAATATTCTAAAACTTAAAACGTAAAACGTGTAGAAAAAAAGAGTGGGTTCCCACAACAAATGGAAAAAATGAACGCAAAATTAAAATCAGTAGGGACTTACATTATTCATGCTATCAGCTGTTTAGGCCTTTATATGTTAAAGTTTTTTTTTGGGGGGGGGGGGGTAAATAGGCAATGTGTCGAATTATATGTTTTTATTAAATATATATTTTTAAAATAATGATTTAAAATGCTATTGTCAATATTTTCTATCGTTTTACTCACATACCAATCAATAGTATGCAAACGATTTGCTTCCTCAGGTTCCGCATCGTTTGTGGTCGATTTTCGTCTGGCGGTTCATTAGCCTAGGGCTCAAAACGAGAGGGTTCTACTCTCACATTTTCTGTATTATTCCATAGCAATGAATCCTCAACAAAACATGACGATCCACAAGAAAGTTCTTACGATTCTTCCTGTAATGGACTATCAGAATTATCAGAAACAGAGTTTTCTGTCTATCACTTGAGGGAAGCGAGACACACTTGTGACGTCATTTCACTTGATTGCATTTAAACCGGAAGTGACATTGTCAAGGACTGTCGATCGTTTTCACAGGTGCAAATGCAGACGTTCAACACTGATTATCTTTAAAACGGCGGGACCGATTTTATTCGGATTTTCGCCAAAATGTTTTATGAAACAGGTTAAGTGAATTACGTTGATGAGTAAAAGTACCGTGGCCTATCTTTAAGTCTTGTTCAATACATTTTCATATTTTTCAATGCAAGTGATGCTTCTTCCTTGGTTATCAGACCCTCTTATTTGGAAGCTGACTCAAGTGAATGTTGTCCTTCATTTTTAATTTATCTAAATTTATATCCAGTAAAGTGTTATTACAGGAGGAGTATAATTTTTTTAAATTAAAATTTTCAATTTCTTTAAGGCATTCTTGTTGCGAGTTTATTTTTAAACCGTTTCCATAAATAGATATTGTTACTGTTTTATTAATGTAATTTCTCTAGATCTTTTCTAGACTCAAGAAATAGTTTTTAAGTTTCTTACCATATATATTTGATGTCTTCTATCTATTCTCGTTTTTAAAAATATCAATTCCACCTATTCCCACTTGCAAATAACAAAAGATGTTTAGATTTACCTGTATTTTGTATATTTTAAGACAGAAAATATTGAATACATCTATGAGAAAATATGTGTTTAGGATTTTTTAACTAATGAAAAGATCTTATACAAAAAAGCAACTTAATACCTAAATTTAAGAACACACCTATTCCCACATAAAATCTTACTATTTTCTACATGACTTTTAAAAAGTGGGAATAGGTAGAATTACTTAGTAACCTTTATGTTCTACCCATTTAGCTTTTGGTCTTACAAACAGACCATTAATATGTTTTCTAACTTCTTCAAATTCAGATTTTGCGGTATAAAGTTTTTCATCAGTTTCGTTAGAATCACTGAAATATCTGATGATTTCTAATTCTTGTATCTCTTCTTCTAAAAGAACGTTGTTTTAGAACGATACAATATATTTTTCTCAATGTCCCCCTAAAAAGTTTGCACTTGTGTAGAGAGGGTCCTTAATCATTACACGATTATATGGTGTAACTGCATACTGAAGTTTAATCTTATTTATTGTGTCTTTCACTAAACTTATATAGCTTTTATCTTTTAAGAGAGAGCTATTAAACTTCAAGAGCCCTTAACCAATCTTAAACTCAGAAAATAAAATACGATGTTCAATAATTGACTGATCAGATCTGTACCCAGACTTTATATCAACCTTTTATCATATCTTTGCATGTTGTCAGATAACCATTTTTAGTCCCCTACCGGTGAAATTGGAGGGGACTACAGGTTTCCTCTGCGTCTGTCTGTCACTGTCTGTCTGTCAATATGTCAGTCTATCCTACATGGTTTTCCGCACTTTTTTCGAAACGCTTGCAGATATTGATCTGATATTTAGTATGTGAGTGTATCTTGAAGAGTGTCAGATCAAGTTAAAATGTCGTTTCGCTTCATTGATTTTTGACAGAGTTATGACAATTTTAATTTTCATAATGGTTAACGATCGGGTTTGTGTTGCGCTGAATTCCGATGGGCAACATTGGAAATACATGTCTATGAAGCGAGAAAAAGACGTTAAAAAAGCAGTTGAATTTTCGGCTTTGTGTGGATTATTTTATTAGGTAAAAGACATTCGCAACCTCAAAATTAAGCAGTTTTACCTTGGTCATAACTTTTGCATATTATAGAATAACTTCCTAAAGAAAAAGGGGAACCTGTTTGGTAAATATGAAGCGAGGAAAAGACGTTGAAAAAAGGAATTAAATTTACGTCTTTCTGTGGATTATCTTATTAGGTAAAAGGCATTCACAATCTCAAAGTGAAGCAGTTTTACCATGGACATTACTTTTGCATATTATAAAATGACAACAACTATAGTTACTATGCATGCGGGTCACTGTATATATGAATATACATGTGAGCCTCGTCGGATAGAAATCGACCTTATGGCAAAGTTTATCGAATTTGAGATTTTTGTTTTTTTTAATGGTCCATGTAAAACCATTACAAAAACTGAAAACGGAATCAAAATATCTTCATTTAAAACAAAGTTATTACATTTTGAAATCGGTATGTTTGCAAAATTAACTATAAGCATATCGTGGTTTTTTTACGATTCAATTGTGACGTCATGGTTTATTCTACGTTGTTTGCTAGGGCACCTGTCAACGCGTAGCAATCCAAGCAGCCATCATGTCTAAGTTAAAAGAATTGCTTAATAAATGACAAAAACAGATGATCATGATGCACAATCCCAAAAAACTTTGTTAACTGTATTTTAAATCCTTTAAAAAGCGAATACTCGACCCCCCCCCCCCCGATCTTTAATTTCTGCTTTTCTGTCTTTCGTACCCAAGTTTATTAATTTCTACTTTTCTGTCTTTCGTACCGACAGCTTTGTCTCTGTGAACAACTGAACTTCCAATGAACAAAATATAGATCTACACTATGCTGCTTTTACGTTTGATTAAGCCTATATCCTAAAAGCATGCAAGTTAGTTAACATACTGTGTTTGATTTTACGTAATCACCATGTAAAGCAAAAGGGAACCAGTGAGATCGAGTCGAAATTTACAGGGATTCGAATTGATCTCAGAAATACCTAGTTTCTTACAGAAAATACATGAACCATGCAGCCAATAAAATCATAACTTAAATCATGCTACAATAATTATTCTAAAGTTAAATTTAAAAAAAATCCCATCCATCGGTATATATATAGTGATTACGTGAGATCAAACATGGTGTGATACTAGCTATTTGTCTATATAAAAGTAAGCTCATTTTATTAGGACCCCCCCCCCCCCTAAAACTGTTTCTACTGCAGCCATATTCACCTTCAAAAAGCTAGTTCATATATACACCCTCTTTTCCTCAACATCATTCTCGCTTGGTTGTAAACGGACGGATAGCTCGACAAAAAAATTAACGACTAAGTCTTTACATTATTACCCCCCCCCTCCTAGTAAAATTCCAATCGTCTTTTAACCATAATGTAGAAAAATAAATAAGTAAATAGAATATCATGTTAAACATTACACCTGTACAAATTATTGATTGGTTGAATTTTGCTTAACGCCGAGTGGGCAAGATTTCAGAAATTATCAGCGGGAAATTTTTATCTGTTGCATGCAAAATACATGTAGTTGATAAGCTTAATATAGGGAACTATTTACCGTTCCATCCGACGGACTATAATTTCAAATATATGTTAACCGTTAATAAAGATTTCTCTCTGTGTTCATCAACAAAATATCTCATAATGCACAAAATTTTACTTTAAAAATCAATTTGATGTAAATAATAAAAAATTCTCTTAAATCTAATATTGTAAAATAAAATAATAATCATGCATCGTTCGTACAGTATTCATTAACTTCGTATGTGAGAAACCCCAACTAATTTTAGAAGAATAAGATTTATAGTTACATGTAGCGGAAAGTCACGGGGAACATAGGGAGGTCAACATTACCGCTACAGTGATTGCCAAAAAATTCAACTCATTACCGCTACATTTTTTTTCAGATTTTCGACCGATCATTACCGCTACATTTTTCCGGCTTAACACAATTCATTACCGCTACGTATTGAATCAGCCAAAAATAACTCATTACCGCTACATATCGATTTAGCCAGGTATGGTTCGGTATATGAGTTCTAACCAACGGAATTCACTAACTATCTAATCAGAATAAGTATATATAAATAACTCTGCAGTCGAAATTTAATTATTTACTTAGCGTCATCTGAACCTTATGGCCACCATTGAGAAGTTTATTACAAATATACAACAATATGTCAAGCAAAAGTCTTTCAAGACTTTACCGATAGTGTAAAAAACATTTGACGAAACTTAAGGTTTTTATCTATGAACAGTGCTTGATTTTATAATTTTATAATTTTAATTAAAACATCCTGCTCAAAGTCCCCGTGGTGAGCAGGGGAAACGGGTCTTATGCATGTATATAAGTTGTACTGTAGACTCATAAGTTGCTGGCTAACTAAAGAGGTGATGTAGCGGTAATGTATACTTTTTATGTAGCGTTAATGTAACGTTTTTTTGTAGCGGTAATGACTATGTAGCGGTAATGAAAATTTCAAAAATGTAGCGGTAATGAATCACACCTGAAACGTATAGACATTGGCTGAAATTCTCGACTCAATAAGTATGCATGCATTATTTTTGGGCAATTTACGGAAGTCAGATGATTTTTTTTCTTTATAGCATATAGTTTATCATTACAGATACCCAAGGATGATCTCACTTAAAAAAAATAAATATTAATGCTATAAATTAGAAAGTTGGATCCAGCTTGGGTGCGTAGGATTGTAAAATTAATAAATATATAGCCAGCGAGGTAGCTTTATATACATGTATGCTGACTATAAAAGAAGCCCCCCCCCCCCCCCAATATTTAAGAAAATTTAACTTAAAATCTTGTAGAGAGAAAAGAAACATCTTTTTTTTTTAAAAGGAAATGATCCCCCGTGTTGAGCCTCTTTTTGCGGCAAAGGGAAGCAACGTGCACAATTTATCGTATCCAGTCGCTTTGGACGCGTGTTTCCGTTTGAGAATTACTGATATATGTAGAAATTGCCTTAAACAATACCAGTATTACTTGTTTCTTGATATCTCCTAATATTATAGTTAGAAAAATGCGTTTTAAAAGTTGTTGAATCGTGGCCTTTGTGCATTTTGTACTGAATCGATATGCCAAGCTGTTTGTTTTGTTTTGGTTGGTGGGTTAATTTCTGTGATAAATTTGAAAATACACGTAAATTTATTCAAAGACATGAAACATTAAATTAAATCAAATATAATATTGCGAATTTAATCGTAAATGAATGAATACACGTGCACACGATGATAGTAAATGAAGTTCACAGACTAAGATTTTACTGCATCAGTACATGTGCGATTTTCTGTGACAGATTACGTCTCCTCTGGCTAAAATTTATACTCTTAATATGCTTAACTTCAATAAAAAATATATTCTGTACTTCCTCAATAAATCACCATGCCATTTTTCCTTCGCTGTATGTCTACCAACTTATTATTTATCTGGTGTAAGATATGGCCTTACGTCTTCTGCTGTTTGAAAAAAATAAGTGTAGATCGGACTCGGCATTCCTCTGGCTTATGTTTACATTGATCCATGGTAACAATAAAAAATAAGGCTCTATGAAGGGGAATACATTTAAAATTTATTTACTTTTTAGTACATGTTTAAATTGATCCGATTTTTTGAAGAAAAAATCTTTGAACTGCAGTTGACGATGTCTAAAACATTCCTTAACGTGAAAACCATGTGTAGTAAAAATGGTTCAAGCCTAGTATTCCGACGGTCCGATAGTCCGACAGCCCAGTAGTCCGACGGTCCGGTAGTCCGACAACCCAGTAGTCCGATGGTCCGATAGTCCGACAGCGCAGTAGTCCGACGGTCCGGTAGTCCGACATTTTGACCATCACCGATATTGTAAAGAGTTAAAATTAATCATATCAAACATTATTTCAAGGAAATTACGAAAAACCGACAGGGTCTGATCGTGTAAAAAAAAACCGAGGCCCCGTGTCAGCGGCAGGCGTTGGCACGATAAAGATCCCTCACTGCTCAATGTGCCGAGTAAATGTCAAAATTTGTAGCCCTTCACCGACATATGGTGACGTCTCCATATGAGTAAAAATTCTCGAGAGTGATGTTAAACAATATACAATCAATCCATTTCTATTTATTTTTCTTTGCCTTAACCTTCTTTTTTATTACTTTCTTCTTTCTTTTCTTTTTTCCGGAGATAACCACCTCATTTTCCGGTGTCTGTGTCTGTCTCTGAAAGTTGTTCCTCCGATAATTCACTACCCAACTTTTGATCGTTATTCTTAATCGCTTCCTTTTCTTGTGTGCACTTGTTGGGGCCCGTGCATTACACATTTCCTCTTGCTCAACGCTTTCTGTATTTTCCTCTATTTTTGCCGACGAGTTCTCTGGATCGATAGTTTTACTTACTTCTCGTGAAGTTTCTATTTCTTTGTTTTGAATCAATCCTGTTTCGTTCTTTTCCGACATCTCGGTATCCTTTTCCATCTCTTTTGTGTACCTCATCTGCTTCCATATTCGATAGGTTTTCTTCATCCTCGACCTCAGAATTTCCATTACTATTGTCTTAACTGTGATCACTCAAGCAACAATGGCATTTGTGAGTCCATTCACCACACTGATCACACAAACTTGATTTACACACTCGAGCGTAGCGACCTTGTTGTTTACATTTAAAACAGGTGAGTTGTGGACATGCCCTAAATTAATGATCGCTAGCATAACACAGCGAACACACTTTTATTTGACCGTTGTGTATACATCGGTAATATTCTTTGCCGAACTTCAATGTATATGGGAAGGAGGACGTATTAGGAGGGAGTTTCACCCTTACATACCTGGTCCCATCCGCTATGGTCGTGCCCGGGTAAAATCGTCTATTTATAGGCGATAGAATTTCCACACCCATTGTATTTAGTGTTTGTTCGATTTCACTATCTTCAATGTAAGCCGGCAGATGGAGAAAACTTACGATAATGGTAGATTGAATCACTTCCGACCTTTATTCCTTCCAACAAATATTGTGTTGGTGCTTTTCCGTTTAGAGTTATCTAATACAAATTACCAGACTTTAGCACACATGCGTAAAGGGACCGAATACCACAATTTTCTTGAATGAAGTTGATTATTTCATCAGGTCTCACATTAGAGTTATCTTTGACATTCACAATAACGGTGTTCTCTTTACAATACTTTCTATCTTTCAATGGGTTCAAATTGTTGGATCCGCTCTTTAATTGTTCACTAGTTTACAATGTTCAAGTCAAAAACTAACAAAATATGAATATATATACACTATGCCTCCCACTAAAACGTAGAAGACAAGAATTCACTACTTACAGTTGACACAAAAGGTCAATTTATGCAGAGCCTAATTCCTTCGTGCTCACTACAATAAGCAAACCGGAAGTATGACTAACGCGTTAACCGCTATGCTACATCACTCATTGTGATTTTGGGCATTTAAGGTAGGTCGCGGGTTTACTTCATAAAAATTCTTACGAGAAAACATATCCTGAAAATTTGATATAATGTTCCCGAGAATTCAATGCGTATTATCTGCAATTTTTATAAAATTTGCCTAAGTAGTTTTAATGCTATATTACTATAAACGCGGTATTGTCATTAGTACATTTTTTACGCTTTACTATTGAAACATATGGATAAATGACGTTTTTAAGCCAATTTTGTGAAAATAGTTTCTTTTAAAAAGGTTGGATAACTTTTTAAAGACGTAGACGAATTAGTCAGGAATTTCAAAATGTCAAGATGAGGTAAAATCAAAACTATTGATATAAAAAAATCAATATGTCTTCTCGCTAGATTTTTCGCTAAAAAATTTTAAAGTTCCCTTTTATATTGCTGAAATGTTGCGTTTATGGCGTTATTTATGTCTTCAACGTCATTTGTTGAACGTTGTAACGTTTACCGTACGAATATAAATATTTTGACATTTGGAATAAACAAGATCTAAAATATGTCATAAACTCAAAATTTAATTCTATTCATCATCTAACTTATTGCGAAAATATGTTAGGATGATCAGCAACTTTTTCACTAGTATTGTGAATTTCACATTCTAATCACAGAGTCGGAATGAAGGGTACATGTATAAACATTCCTCGTGCATGAGAATTAACATGCATCGACAACACCGCGAATGATAAAATATGAGTTCCTGTATTTTTAGGAAATTCATGGTGGAAAGGATTTCAGGCATAACACAAGAATGTGATCACTTTATTAAAAAAACGGTAAAGAAAAAAACTTCCAGATACTGGGGAAATTAGCCGGGGTGGGGGTGGGGGGTGGGGGGTATTTGCAATTTTCTTTCTATATATATTAGACGCAAGCTAGTACATGGACCTAACTCTTAAACATTTGTTAATTACGAATTCTCTTAATCAAATTTCCATGCACAAAATGTAAAATATATATACTTGAATTGAGCTTTTACACTTTGACTATAGAGCTTTTGTTTAATTTTTTAATAATAGAAAAGATACTTGTTAATTGTTTACAGCTTCATATAGGTCTTACAGGTGTGTACATAAATTTGATTTTTGAAAGCATTTCACAAATTATCAGCCAGTTAAACAAGGTGACTGGATGAAATTTAGATACATAATAAGTAACCAAATAATACTTAATAATAATGATGATGATGATGAGAAAAAAAAGGAAAATGCATGTATTAAATTCAATTCGTTTTTAGTGTTGAGGATTGATTCCATCCTGAAAATTATACGCATATTTTCGCCCTAACTTTGATTAGACGTCATGATGCAATACGCATGTTCCCCCAGTTGCAAATAACGTGCGCAAATACAACCCCTAAAGTTTTCCGCTTAATAATTTTATTTATGATAACTTACTCTCTGCATATTATAACTTTCATGCCGACTTATTCTTATTGACTTTTAGCAGTTTAGTAATACTAACAATATAAATTATTCCTTTCATTTGGTATTGTATTTAATTTTTCCTAGGGCATTACATATACTAGTAATCACATGAGAGTTCAGACTGAAATTTAATTATAAAACATGTACGGGGTTTACGTACAATAGCATGCACTTTTAATCTACTTGATTCGTACTGACTTGAAGTCATTGGCAGAGATTTAAGCGGGAAACAACGCAACGTTGCCTTTGTGACGTAACTGACGTCATAATCAAATGTGCACAAAACAGCCGCTCGAATCGTCGAAATTGTGTACCAAAATTAATGACAAAAGCAAACCCGCGACCTACCTTAAATCATGTTTGTCATATGACCCGCGACTTAATGGATTTCTCGAAAAGATGCGAATGTTTTTGTAAACCAAAAAATGTGTATTTTGTAACAAACTTTTAGGATAATCTTTCAAAAAAATGGAGCGAAGACCCACTCACATTGAAAAATTTCGTTAAAGCACGAGAAATTGATCGTTTTTGCACTTTTTAGTGTGTGTAAGATTTTTCATAGGCAAATATTTTCTGTTTTTGTGATATTTTTCTTTTAAATTGTAGAGGTTTTTCATAAAGAAAATTTTAATATCAGATGAAATATCAAACAAAATTCGGATTTAATTGGGATTAAAATTTTCACTTCTTATCTGTCGCACTATAGGCACTTCGCCCGCCTTATTCACCCCTCTTCTTTGTCGACAAGACACAAAAAGCGTATGTTAAAATGCAGTTCCACACTGATATATTTTAATTCTATAAATTAAACTTTTCACAAAAAATTATAACCCTAGATCTATTAACTATATCACTCCAGACTCATTAAACATTAAAGAATTCAGCAAAATAAACTAGTTGATCACGAGACTTTCTTTCTGTGTTTAAAAATTGCTACGGCGCTAGATCGCCAATTTTCTTTTTATGCGCCCGAATCGAAAGATCCGAGGCCTATATTGTTTTTGTCCTGTCTCTGTTTGTCTGCAAACTTTATCCATAACCTTTGAACAATGAGACTAAGACTTCATATTTGGCATGCATACTCCACTAATCAACTTCTTTCTAATGATACCAAGGTCAATGACCTTGTGACCTTGACTTATATGCTATAAATAGCTTTTTCGAACTTTGTTGCTATCTTCATTTAAAGATAACTTGTTTTATATTATGTTATGATATTCAATACGCATTTTCTTAGAGGTGGGCCGAACCCAATCATTTAATTTTCTGTGTTACAGTTAAAACTTAAATCAAAGTACTGAAAGCACTCATGGGAGTTGAACATGGTGTAAATAAAATCTTTGATCGGGAGGTTAAGTGAGTGAACAATATTATTATTTCAAATAAAGACAACTGTTTCCCTTTTTTTGAGTTGGAACAATATGGATCGAGAAAGACATTCAGAGACATTGAATAGCAAAAAAAATGCATGGGCCATAATGCTTTCCTGCCTACATTAGTCCTTTTTTATACCCCCTGCTTGAAAAGCGGGAGGGTATTTATTAATCGTGATTTCCGTCCATCTGTTTGTTTCGCGTTAGGTATACCCATCTCTTATCTGCAATAGTTACTCCTTTAACACCACTGAACAAAATTTTCATAGAATCTTTATTACATATTACCGTTGTGCCTCTTCTATTACTTTTTCATCCTAAACATATTTTGGGTTTCCAATTGCAAAACATGGACACTGCCATTATATTCATATTAGAGGCGGTTGATCATTTGTATCACTGCTCACAGTCTTCAAATTTATAATATATATTTATCCTTTGCATCTTTACCCATGTGTTATGAAAATTTCAGTTTCGCAGGAATAATATCAATGTTGATTAGATGTGGATTTTAACACAGCATCTTTTTAAGAGCTAACAGGTTTGTTATATAAAACTTCTCTGTGAATAAAAATGTATTTCAATTACACGACCCTAACAAAAAAATACTATAGTAAACTATAGTCAACTATAGTTTACTATAGTAAATCAAAGTTCCAAAGTTTCCACCATAGTAAATCAAAGTTCCAAAGTTATAACTTTGTTACTATAGTTAACAATAGTAAACTATAGTTAACTATAGTATTTTTTTGTTAGGGGAACGTGGAGTACGTCAGAACTAAATCTTTTTTAATATTGTGAAGAAAATAGCAATACCAAGTAAAAAAAAATATTTATTGACAAAACATAAAAACAGTGGTATATGTGAGAGTTTATGTGCGTACAAATCTGGTATGTAAATGAAGTTTTCCTTTTATTAAAAAAAATATACTTCATTTTGTTGTTTTTAATCGCGATTTTACGAAAACATCGGTTTTCGTTTTTGGTTTTAACATTTATAACAGAGTACTAGTTTAACCGCTTTTGACAGGTGATACTGCTGATTTTGTAATAAATACGCATGTTTCCTAAAGTTTTTATGCATTAATGAATTCAATTAAACAAAGAAAATGTTCATGAAAAGTTTGAATAAGACTAAATGTAACGTTTGCTGTCAGTATGTAGAGTTGTCGTTCGTATCTCTTTCAGTGTATAACGGTACACTAAAAATGAGTTCCATTACTAAAAACTTTCAAGGTTCTTTATAATTTAGTTTTACATATGTACTTTGAACGAAATCTAATATTCAAAATAAGATTACTTTATCATTACATTTACTTACATAATGAAAATTAGATTAATTCAGGAGAAAATGACATGAACTATTTGTCGCGGATGTTTCTGCATGTTTTCTGTTGAATATCATCGGAGTAAATCGGCCGACACAGTAGCCTCGCTTTCATGCAGCTCTATATAATCAACACAAATTACTGCGCATGTTAAATACGTGATGACCATGGGAGATTGAACATAGTTCAACCCCCAAAAATGTACAGACAGACGGTCTTTGTTCCTGTTTTCGGCTGTAGCAATTAATTATATGTGACTGCAAATTACCAGGCAGTCGGACTACTGGGCTGTCGGACTATCGGACCGTCGGACTATTGGGCTGTCGGACTATCGGACCGTCGGACTACTGGGCTGTCGGACTATCGGACCGTCGGAATACTGGGCGGTCACCAGTAAGGTTCCAGTAAAAATACCGGGAAATCTTTCTCAACTTTATTCGCTTTTTTCTCATTATGACGTTGCATACGATAAGGTCGATTTCTATCCGACGAGGCTCATGTATAATATATTATGGGACAAATTAGTGAGTTTGCATGCATATTGCTGGCGTAATTATATTGGCGTTTCACTATATTTATAAATGCTCATACCGTAAAAACCTATTGTTTGTGGGTCACTATATATATGCATATACTGAAATATGGGATATATATATTGCACCAGATTTTAACGAAATAAATTGTTGGTCACTTAATATATGTATACATGTATAATAAATTGTTTTATAAATATACTTCATGTGATTAAAGTGATTGCGGGCCACTGTATAATTATGCATATCAAGAATTGAAAGGGGGTTAATGTAGTGATTGTACCAGTTTGTGAGTCCCTGTATATATGGATGTGGGATAATTATAATATTGCACGTGATTTTCACTGATTGTTGGTCACTGTATACATGCATTTTATGAAGTTTGAAATAATATATTGCACGTGATTAAAACTAATTGTGAGTTACTGTTACTTTATAAATATAAAATGAATTGTGGGATAAATTATCTCACCTGATTATAACTGATTGTGGGTCAATGTTTATATAAAGAATTGTTGAATAAATAAGTAAGTAAATCGTTTATGATAGCGGCATGTGTTATCATACAATACAGTTATATCAGAAATATTTACGGTAATACAAATATTCAAACACTCGGCCCTATATGTCACTTTTAACAAAAAATAAAGAAAAGATATATACCGCTGCACAAAAATTTTATGCGTAGCGGTTTTCTGTACAACAAAGATTGCATTTGCATGCATGATTAATATAAATATTTTTAAGTGTGCCAAGGAAAATGCGTTCAAAGGAATATAAAAATAATTATTAAGATCCAACATAGAAAAAACTGGGTTGCAATTAACATATGATAAATGCTAGTAAATAAATCTGATATGTATTTCAAGTACATGGATCTGTACAATTCAATAAAAAGTGGCACTTGTTCTCTACTTCATCTTTAGAAAAAAATATATATTAATATACTGCACGTGCTTATAACTGATTGTGGGTCACTATAAATATGTATAAAATTATAAAATGAATGGGGGGGGTTAATGTAGTGTTTATACCAGTTAATGGGTCACTGTATACAAGTTTATAACGGATTGTGCGATAAATATATTGCACTTGATTAAAACTGATTGTGGGTCACTGTATATACAATGTACATAATAAATTGTGGGATTAATAAATTGCAGGTGGTTAAAACTATGGGTCACTGTATATATGTATATGATGAATTGTGTGATAAATATACCGCACGTGATTATACATGATTGTGGGATACTCTTTGTTTAAAATATGTAGTGATCGTCGCTGTTTGTGGGTCACTTTGTATATTTAACATCGTGGGGCAGTTGATTATATAAATTATATTGCCAAAGAGCATAATCCCTAGAATATCTTGTTAAGATTCTTTTAAATAAGGTATCGCAGTGAATCATTATGATCCGATAATACTCATAAAGTAATATAAAAAATGTACAATAAATATATTGCACATGATTAAATCTGATTGTGAGTTACTGTTT
>NW_026920808.1:0-17642 GCF_032062105.1 Saccostrea cuccullata | reverse complement strand
TTTCATAATTACTGATTTCGTTAATCTTAAATGTGAATTTAGCGCCCTTCAAAACTGCCGTGGTTAATAGATGTAAGAGCCGTGTGTGACGTCAAATGACGTTAAATGACGTTGCAAAGTTAAATAACGCAAACAAACATTGCGAGGAAAAAAAGTGACAAATTAATTCCTAATGCACATTACGTTCATTTTTACATTAACTTTTCAGGTTTATAGTTTTTCATTAAATTGAAATAATACATTTTGTATTTTGGTGTTCCTAGAGTATTGAAAATGCAAATAGTTCTGACTGTGTATTCTAGCGCGCGGTGACAAGGTTTCGCGTGTGTAATAGAAATTTGAACGTCGTGGATTTCTAAAGGATTTCATAAGGAAAATTACACTGAATGTAAATATATACTCAAGAAGTGGTGTAAATCAGATGTGGATACTTAAAAATTCTAAAGAACTTTTGGAAAACTTGAAATCATAAGACTTTACAAAAATCAACAGCTTAAAAACTTGCGACTTTTCGACTTTATACACAACAATTCCCCACGACAAATTAAAATCCAGGCTTTTTGATATCATTGACAGCTGCTTCTTCAACAAAAATGGAACCCGTAAATTTACTTACATGTACCTCGTCACTGGTCATTTGAAAAATTATTTTGTTAAAACAGATTCTGATTGCACACACAAGTACTCTGAAGTTGACATCAAAAAGATGCTTGAGTATCTGATTGACAATATCTATTTGGTTTTTTGGAGACCAGGTATTCCAACAATCTATTGGAATTCCCATGGGTACAAATTGCACTCCGTTATTAGCAGTCTTATTTTTATATTCATATGAAGCAGAATTTATGCAAAATCTTATGCGTAAAAAGAAGAAAACACTTGCTGTGGCCTTCAACTCGACATTTAGATATATCGACGACGTATTGTCAATTAATAATGAAAATTTCCATTCCTATGTCGATACGATATATCCTGGTGAGCTTGAGATAAAAGATACCACAGAGTCTGACACATCTGTTTAATACTTGGATATTTTACTTGAAAAAGACATTAATGGTAATCTAACAACCAAGCTATATGATAAACGTGATGACTTTAAGTTTTCTACCGTCAACTTCCCTTACTTATGCAGCAATATACCTTCATCACCTGCATACGGAGTATATATATCTAAGTTGATTCGATACGCAAGAGCGTTCTCTACGTATGAGCAATTTCTTAAACGAGGTAAATTATTGACAAGCAAGTTGATGAAACAAGAATATCAACAGTCTCGTTTAAAGTCATCATTTCGTAAATTCTATGGTCGATACAATGACCTTGTCAGCAAATACAATTTATCATTGAGTCAAATGCTGACTGACGTTTTTCATACCAATTGTTAATCCATTATTTATACACTGAATTGACGACGGATTTTTTCCGTTATTTCCTGAGCATGACAACGAGCACACGGCTGGTGTGATCGGTCTGCAGGGGATGCTCACTCTTCCATGGCAACCTCTGATCTTTTTAGAGGTCCGTGTTTGCTCTGCTCTCATTTTGTATATTGTTTAAAGGACGTTGAGATTGAATACTGTTCGTTATCTCCATATCCTTCTTCTTTTTCAAATCTTTATTTTCAACTGAAAAGGAACTTTGGATAATATATCATAGGATATCACCAGCTAATCCTCACGTTTGATGCCAGGGGCCCAATGGATCAGAGAATATTATATTGAATTATAGATGTGTATATGAATTATAAATAATATGATATTAAGTATAAATTGTTTATTTTTTAAATTCAACTGCTACATCTACATAGGGTAGGTAAATATACGACAGCATCCCAATCAGTCAGGTCATGTGTGTGATTATTCAGCTAAACGGGCTTGAACAATTTGATCAACAGATCCACTTCAAATGAATGAAATTTTCTTTATACAATCAAACCTGTATTAAGAGACCTTCCAACGGAGAAAGGTAAAAAGGTCACATATGACAGGTGGTCTCTTAATACAGGTAGCTTGATTTCCGAAGTGTAAGCACACATTTCTTTATCAAATTAATTATTGTTAACACTACAAAAATAACCGCATATATTGTATTTTGAGATTTATTTCATAAACATTGTAAAGTAGTACTGTATCATTTAATTTACCAATAAATAAAAATCTGAAATATAGTATAATATGTTATAATTTTCAAAATTAACTTTTTAAAATAACAGTAATATTACCAATTAATACAAATTTAAAATACATGCATAGTAAAAAATAGTAAGAGATGTTATAATTTTTCAAAATCTACTTCAAAATATAGCATAAATATAATAAAAAGGTTTTTGGTTATAATATATCACAACTTAAAAAATTAAATATATCACAGTACATGTTGCTATATACATTGATGGTTTGTAAGTAAAAATCTACACTGATCCTCTGGGAGTAAAAAAATCAGTTATCGAGGATTGCCTCTCCTTTTGAACAATTAGGCAAGAAATCAGCTCCTCCATTTGAAATACATTTTTTAACAATTTGCTGCAACCCCTGTGTACGGAAAATGTTTTGATTTTTTTGACACATTCCAAGAGTTCCTTGTTGTTTGGAAATTGAGACAGAATCATATCCTCTTCTTCACTCTCATCATCAGTTTCACCCTGATCATTTATGTCACTAAGAAGATCATGTGCTGGTTTAGTCCAATCAATTTCAGCATTGTCACAGGTAGCCAACGTTTCGTCTATTTCCTTCAGCTCATTGAATTCGCATCCGAATAAATCCATGGATAACTTTAAAACAGCTAGCCGGATGTCGTCATCATCATCAAGATCATCACAGCTTTCTGCATGTAATTCCTGTGTAAGTTCTTGGGATGTGTCACTAATAAACCCGGCTTTAAGAAAGCACTTCTCGATGGTGAATCCTTCCACGAGCTTGAGAGCCAATAGATGGCATCCAGTATGTTGATTTGCTTCAACAGGTCAGGGCCACTAACATCAGGTTGTCTCTCCATCTCCTTCACCATGTGGATCATCTGTTTAAAAAATTGATCATAAATTAGCTTCATGAAAACTATTGATCAATTTAATTACAATTGTATAAAGATCAGTAAGCTTTGATGTTATCAAAACAGGTTTTAAATACGTTATGTTTATGTAAACTTTAACACTTATTGCTAAAACAACAAATAAATGTAAAGACGGCACTAACCTGTCGTTTTCTACATTTGAGTTTCACGGTCTGTATAATCCCCTGATCCATTGGCTGTGTCTTGGAGGTGGTGTTTGGTGGGAAAAATTTGACCGTTATGTTACTGAGCGTCAATGCGTGATGAGAGGGGGCATTATCTACAAAGAGCAGAATTTTCCTATTCTGGCGTGTCATTTGTTTGTTTAAAAGTTTTAACCACTATTCATAAATAGCACTGGTCATCCAAGCTTTCTTATTGAAGCGATATATCACAGGCAAAGTTTTGGGATCAAGTTTTTGAAAACATCTTGGCTTACGACATTTACCGATGACAAGTGGCTGTAATTTTTCCCCTGTCATACTTGCGCATAGGGCGATTGTAATCCTTTCTTTTGACCTTTTCCCACCTGCACAATCTTGTCCTTTAATGTGAAAATTTTTCATAGTAGTATCTTCAAAGAATAAACCGGATTCATCCATATTAAAAATGTTTTCTCTACAAAATCCCTTGCACAGTGTAGGTAATTTTTTTTCCAGTCATCAACAGTACTGTTGTTCACATCTCCCCGCTCCCCGCTCATTGTCGCTAAAACGATGTTGTTTCTTCTTAGGAAACTTTCTAACCACCCATTCGATGCTTTAAAAGTGTCATTGTTTAAATCTTTAGCGAATTTTAAGGCTTGTTCTTTAAGAAGCCAACCGGAAACATTGACTGGTCTGTTAATGGCTCCCTTGAACCATTCGTATGTAAGTTTGTTAATTTCTTCATTCCCGGTTAAGTACCGTCGTCTCTTACTTTCCGCTGGGACATTATTTTCATAATCTTCTAATATTTCAGCTTTTCTTTTCCTCAAATTTTGTATTTGTGTTTTTCCAACACCGAAATCTTTAGCGATTTTATATGCAGGATTCCCAGTGTCTAACAGTCTAATAGCCTCGATCTTTTGTTGTAAGGATAACACAGTGCGCTTGGGAGAAGCCATGAATCTCGCACACAGGCTCAAAATACTCTGAACTCAATTAAATCATTGTTGAAATTTATAGTCATTGTTGAGATTTACTCACTATCGAGCTATTCTAACAAGATTTATTGCCTTGGAGCAATATTGAGAAAAACGGCTTTCAGTAGAACGATTCATGTAAATTACTTTTTTTATTAACTGGAATGAAAAACATTTAAATTTTTCACATATTTTAACAAAAAGTATGGATTTTAATTTTATCTACTTAAAATTATATATTTTCATACTTATGCAAACTTGTTTATTTACTAAGTTACGTAAATGATTGACTATTGAGTGATAGGAAGGATAATTCCTGCAAAAGCAAAGTGATTGTCTCATCATCGAGCTCTCGAATTTCCTTCTCAAGAAACGAATTTGAATTGGTCCCTAGCATAAAAAAATACAGTAAACTTTCATGAATTCATATTAAAAGGGATCATTCTTAAAAAGTAGTTCGGCATTAATCACACAAGAGTTCGTCAAAACATACAAAATGTAAAGTACCTCCTTTTCCATTACTAGAGAATATTTTTATGTTCTCATCAGACAGACAATGTCATAGAAAGTAGTGTTTTCTAAAACGTAATTCCAAATACAATGTATACCACTGAGAAGAAAATTATAAAACCTTCACATTCTTATTAAATTGTGTTGATGTCAACCGCCTAGTGTATGTTCGTAACTGACATACTTTTGGAGTTTATAATTACAATATCATTTAATAAATTGATATCTTCATAATCCAGGAATGTCTACTTATTATCCAGAGCTCCTCCTTTACACCTGAGTGGAATTTAATCAGACTTACATAATTTGTTACATTCACATTCAGCAAATTGATGTGAAAAAAACTCAGAATATTGAACTGGAAGAGAACACACAGTGTAACACATATGATCCCAATCCTCATAATAATTTTATACTTTAAAATCGGGTAGAGATAACGGTCAAATAATCAAGTATTTAATGTTCAGAGTAGTATGGAACTAATTTGAATTTTAAAATTTCCCTCTGATAACATTATATTGGACCCTTAAAATCATCTATCGGCAATTTTTTTTTTAATTTTTATTTTCAACTAAGAAAGAAAACGGGATGAGATATCCTAAGATATTCCCGGCTAATCCTAACCTATGGTACCAGGGGTCCATGGACAGGATAGATTGAATTATAAATAACTATATAATAATTTTCGAGCAATACCTATACTTCGTTGAACGAATACTTCCGAGAGCTGCATGTGCACCCCCTCCCCCCTTTCGAATGTTTAAATGAGGATTTACTATACTGAAAACACATTATAATAATCAGGTTTCCTTATTTTGTGTGTGTTGGGGGTGTGTTTTTGTGAATTTAACCCTATATAGGACAGGGTGCCCTATTTTTTTTTTATCTTGAATTATTCATTACATCACCATCTATCGAAACATCACAATTTTATTTAGGGACAGGCCTGCCCTGAAAGATTTCTAGGACAAAATTATTTTCTAAATGTCACCTTTTTTCGGGAAATTGTTCTCTCTTATAAGTTTTTTTTGTCAAAGAAAATCCATCCTATATGATGAGCGTTGTCGGAAACTAGTTTTTTACCACTCTTTTATAACATATGTCATAATTATTCATACATTAAACACAGAATAGAAACAATTCCTCCTTTTGAGATTATTCTGATAATGAATTGATAAATTCATTATTGATGTAAATGCCGGCTAAATATTACATTATTCCTATTACATATTATGTTGTTTTTTTTAACAGGATGCTTATATTTTGGTTGCCAGTAATAGACACCCCCGACGCTAAAGCATACACATGGAAAACGAGGCCACATACTTGGGTTGACATATTTAAAAATCACAATTTGATGCATATATTGGGCCATTTACTAGGAATATTTATTAAAAAGCATAATCTACTTATTGAAATATTAGTGCCCTCTCCTTCACTCTCTCTCGAGCGCTCTCTGGAACATGCTGTCTACCTTTTGATATTCAGACTAAATGAAAAATATCAATGACCGAGCAAAATATGAACATATAAAGATTCAGTAATCATATACATCTGACCTGTATTTAGACGTTTACAAGTTAATTGCTCGCTATCTACCCGATGCGTGATAATAAATATATAACACACAGTCTCACAGAATATATTGCATAATATAGGTCTATGTACTAACTTTAAATAGTAATAATGTTATTTATTTTGATTTTAAACATTTATTAATTTTTTTTAATATCTAGAGTTATTGATCTACAATCATCACGAGTACGAAAAATATTGAAGTTCCCTTAAAAGTTTGACGTCATTTTTTGCACATTGTGACGTCATGAGAAAAAAATGACGACTTGTCAAATATTGAAACAAAAAACCAAAACAAATAGACCTATTCTGGTTAAAACCTGGCTACTTTGGAGGGCTTCTGTTAAACAATGGTCCAGAACAGACATGCAGATGTGGAAAGCATAGACTAACGCGAATACATTTCTATTTTTAATGTTTTTAATTTAACTAAGAACTGGAGTATTAAAATCTGTTTAGTCTACGCTATTTACCATGCATAAATAATGCACTTTATGCTAAAATGGATTTATGGTCGTGTTTATATAACTTACAGTAATTTTTCTTATGAAAGATTTAATTCTTGCAATGTGAGGTTTAAATAACATGAAATTATATATTGTAAATTTGCTTCTGCATGCGCCAGCTGACAAAACGACATTCATAAATATTAATTTTAAACATGGGGTGCATTCCTCTCGGAGAAAAAATTTGTTCAAATATACGCGTAAGATACCAATGATTGATTTTATACTTGATTTTTTTTCCGAAAGGAATGCGCCCAACTGGAAATTTTAAAATGAATCTGTAAAATCGGTGAATAATTCCGGAAAAGTCAAAACCATTATAGGTTTTAGCCATTACGATTAAAAAGCCAACATCCGGTTTGGCTAAAACTACCCACCCCTGCATTGACGAAGTCGAGTAGATACGGAAGCCACAAATAGTTTTCAAGAAAACGATGATTTGTTTTTTAAGAAATTCACAGGGCGTATATTGTACTTTCTGACGTTTGTTCTTACAGTTTATAAACCATAAAGAAAGAAATATATGTCACATTTCTATGCAAGATCGGAAGTATTTTGTGCATTTTCTTAAACACATTATGACATGCATCTCTTCTAGTTTGGTTGTTTGCATATTATTAATGTTAATCAATGTCTCTCTTTATATCTTTCGTTTAATTGCAGATAATAAGTGCAATATGCCTACAAAAGCTCTTCAAACTTATCATTATTTTCTTTTAAGTAAGTTATATATGTTATTCATGCTTTTTTCATCTACTTCAACTGTTGCAAAATTTCAGATTGCCTAAGTATTGTGTCGTGAATGAAATAGAAAATAAAACAAAATTAATCAATCTTTCAAGGCGTTTGAGACAGTACATTTTAGATAAAACCCGCGTTATATGTTGCTAAGGTTAAGGTATCCCGAAGCTTAAGCATGTTTTTTTTCCTAAATTATATTACATAACAAGGCCTGTTTTGATTTTCATTTGTTAGCTATGTAGATAAATACAGCTGTTTCATACAGAGAGTTCAGATTCTATCGTTTATAAATAGTAACTATATAAATACGTATGTCACGAAACAGTTATTCATTTTTTTAAAAATGTTTCACATTAATCGCTGTAGTGCTGCCCTTAAAAACAATTATAGGAAACATCTAATGACCGGCGGCACAAATGGGAGTGTTTTCCACTCAAATAAAGGAATGCATTCACACATTTTTCGAAGGAAAAATACAGTAAAGAAAAAAATACTTCTCCGGACATATAAAAATCTAATCGCACAGTTGATACAATGTAAAATAGTTTAAAAGGATAATTAGTTCTAACTAAATTGAACTAAACAGTGTACAAGCTGCTGTTCTTAGACTATTGAAAATGCATAGATAGTTCCTTCAATCTATTATACAGTGTGACAAGGTTTCGCTCATTTAATAAGATGTTGAATGATGTGAATTGACAATGGATTTCAGAAAGAAAACAAGGTTTCACTAAATGTACAGCAAATATTTGAATTTAAGAATGTTTTTATTGAAGAATTTTCTAGTAATTTTCTACAATTTATGAAAACAACGCATGTATTCTGGAAAATTATTTGGTGGACCCTAACTACTTATTTTTATGGAATAGGTATTTTATGTTCAGAAAAAAAATATTTTACACTCACAGTTTCGGCTTTGCCTGTGTCTATCCTATGAATTCAATACCCGATCAGACTGGTCTTAAGACTAGTCTAAGACCAAGCTAGTGTCAATTCCTCAAATGGAAAAAAGCATGTACATGTGAAAATGCATGCAATGCATATATCAATGACTAATTTTCTTCCGTTAACTTTTCAAATATGATAATTTAATATACTTATATCCTAAATTCAGTGACATATCTTCCTTATTGATGCGTTTAGAATTTTACAAAACATACATCATGCATAGTGAGATTGCTGTAAATAAGGTCTACCTTAAAAAAAGGTTCCATTATTATGTTTATAACGAGAGTTTATAAAAGAGTCTTATTTTAAGAAAAACTTCAACGAGATATGTTACAGGTAAGAATTTTTTTTTTTTTCTTTTTTTTTTTTTTTGTCATTTCATTTAAGAAATTAGGTATATAAATACGTGTTGGTCACGAGATTAAATTCCATAAAGTCCGAAGTCCTTTTATGATGAAATTAATCTCATACCAGTTCGTGTTTATAACCCAAAAAATGTTTTAAAATGATACCTTTATACTTATATTTACATTTGTGACTTATTCATACTTTAAATTTGCCTGATTGTGACTTTTAACGTGTCAAATGTATTATTTTCTTTCAAAGCCAACGGCATGTATGTAATCCACTGAACTCGCATCGACCCTTTATGACGTCACTGAGAAAAGAAATAACGTCAAACGTTTATCCATACCCTCGTATATATATACACCTCTTGACTCGTACCTATATTTAAACAGTTATTGCTTTCAGTAGTGTTCTAAAAAGGAAAATATTTGCTAATGTAAATCTTTAAGCACGTCTGTTTATTTCCGCTCTTTGTGCAGTTGATTTCTAAAATATGGATACACTTTGGTTGATAGATAAAGTTTAACTTTTTTATTCATTTAATCTTATTTAACATTTCTGTTCTTGCAGATAGTTGGAGGACGATGTATTCTTCTCTTCAGAATGAGAAAAAGATATTGCTTGTGTTTTGATGTAAATTGATCAAAAGGTATGTTCATCTCCCTGAGAATATGTTTTACCCTAAAACGCAGCTAGCATAAGGCTGTCCGTAAAATATCAAACTCTTTAGACTGTAGTAACTTCTCTGAACTACCTAGATATGACGACATAATAGAATATGACGTCAAGTAACTGCATACTTGAGTTGACATGACGGGGAATGTGTCATAATTTGTACATGGCATGTAGAATTTATTTTTGGGACCTTATTGTTTAATTCAAGTGTTAGGATTATTTTTAAGCTCCGATGTGTTATTATGAAGTTGAACATTTGAAATTTAAATATGTTTATTTCTTTTGCTTTTCTGATATGCACATAATCAAACAATAGAGAAAAATTAAGTGTCAAACGCTCCCCTCACGCGTCCGTAGACAGAGTTAGAATTTAAGAATCGTATTTACTTTGGACTGGCACAAGTGAAAGACAAGGATAAATTGAAGTTATTCTGCGTGGATCTACAAGAGAAGTATGTCCTCTAACTGAATTTTGCTGGGGGATTGTGTGTAGTTTATCCATTCTTGTATAAATTGCGATAAGGCGTGGAAAATACCCCCTCTTATGTTGGTAAGTTGAATTTCTCGTAAAATATTTGCTTAACGAGAAAAAATTAAACCTGCCCCCAGCACTTTCTATGTACCCTAGATCACGATGAATCGATCTATGTAACAAACTTTGCACAATATTTTTGTTTTGCACTTGTGCCGAAGCGATTTTTGTGCAACATTTAGGAATGTCATAAATCTCCGTCACGTATTCAACACAGTCATGTGACATCACAAAAATACTTTATTATAATACCTGATTAAACTATCATATCAAGTCGACTGCAATTTCAGACAAGGGTTACATATTGAAATTAAAATCTAGGTCAAAATAAAATGTATATTTTTAAGGCATTTAAGGCCTTCGGACAGCCTTATCATAGCTGCGAAGATATTTGACGACAGGACCCCGCCTCCACCCTGATATTCAGCCTGGGGAATAATTTTACATTTCTTCATGAATTTTATATTTTTAAAACTTGTTCATCTTGCAGATGTTAACAGATAGTAATGCATCGTAAAAACCGGAACATAATCGCTACATAGTTACCACATATTACTTTACAAGAGAGAAAAGAATGTCACTACGGTTTGTTTACGTTGTACCCCAACTGGTCTTTCTGGGTTTTAAAACATGTATTTATTTCAGTTTCACCTAAAATGTCGTCCCACAGTGTCTCTACAAATACTTCTGTGTAGGTCAATTCTATCGGATTGTAGTTTGCTGGTTTCCTACAGGTTAAAATAGCAAATCCTTTTATTTATGGTACTAGTATTTTTAAGACTTGTTCGTTTTGTAAGATTTCATAGTTAACCTTTTCCGTACACATTAGGCTCCGCCTCTATTTGCAGCCTTAACTGCACCGCGTATAAAAAGAGAAATTAACATTTTTTTGCCTAGTTTATCTAACTTCTAGTGCATTTCTTTTATTTTCTTATTAGTACCAATTGATATCAACAAAAATTATAATACATTGTTGGAAGACCTGGTTTCCGAAAGCAACATAGATATTCTCATTTAAAAACTCAAGCATTTCTTCAATAATTTAAAAAATGCTTGACTTTGATTTATGATGTGGAATGATTCTGTATAGGTTGAAACGGTTTTTAGCTGTTGATTTTGGTAAAATTTCGTGATTTCTTCTTTTCTAAAAGTTCATTTGGTTGTTTGGAAAATTCAACATATTCAAAACTGACATATGATTTCGAAGAGTTGAAAGGAATCCGGAACTATGAATATAAGTTGGAAGATATAAATAGGTGAAATAAAGTCTTTGAGTATCGTCTCGTATCCTGTTTTCGACCGTATTGTATTTTCGACCTATTTTTCCAAATCTGCTTCCCATGCAGATTCCGCGTGGTAGAACATTATTTTCGGTTGCTACACTTGGAAAAATACCTTTCAAGCACAACTGTAGTGAAAATAACCAAAATAATTAATTCACCGGAATTCCCCCGATGGTTTAAGTCTGATGTCGGAAATTCTAGCCTATTTACTAATGCACATTTTATCTGTTGATTTGTCAAAGCCGTAATCGGTTAATTTCAAAGATTTTTTTATTACACTTTTCGGAAAGAAAATTAAGATCTCTGTCAAAGAGACGCATGAATATTGATATGAATGGGTGGGGCAAACAATTTTTTTCGTCCTTAAATATGAGCACTTTCTTACAGATTTTTTACTGAAAAAATGCAACGTTATTTCATTGATTTCTTGGGGAAATGCACAGCTACTGACAGATGGGTTCAACCAACAAATAACTGTCTTCGCAACCAAAATATGCAACTTGTTCAATGTTTATTTGAAAGAAAGACAATCGCATTTTTATTGTCTGGAATATCTAGTGGATATTTACAGCCAGTACTGATTGGACGTTGATAATATATTTAGGTCGAAAACACAAGACGCTTAAATTTTTGTAAGGAAACCTAAACCCTCTCCATATTATGGCATATAAATAAAATAAATACAAAACTGCAATATGGGTTATATCATTTTATTAATAGACACATATGCAAACATTTTAATCCCATATTTTCTACAATACGCCAGGATATGCATCTGTAATTTTTTTTTATGGATTTTTCAAAAAATATCACAAAGGAACCAACATTATTCCTTGAAGTCTGGGTGAGGTAACTAGCCACAAAACCCGATAGGACCTGAAGTTATCTAGGCTTCCTCAGAGTTAATGTTTTCTGGTGACCATGGATGAAATAAAAATACATGAAATATACTTGAGATGACCCAAACAAAAGCACCGTCTACGACAATAGTAACATTTTTGTAGAGCTATTATTGAAGTAAAAAAAAAACGTTCATATATTTTATTTGTGCTTTCACAGTTATAAACTGTACAATATATTATTTTACATGAATAAACACTTTCATTACAACTTCCTAATAATTCATATCATACAAATACAGTGTCTCTTTGATAAATACTAATACATGTTCATTTCAAAAAGCTAAGGAAAAAAATGACACTCATGTATTTATATGAATCTTCTCCGTGAAAGCTTTATATGCAAAATTAAAGAAGTTAAAAGGGGGGAGGGTGAAAGAGGGTAAGCACAAATGAAATAGTAAAGCAAAAATATACTATTGATCACCATTATTAATTTTTATTACTTAAGAACACTTTTATGCTTAGTTAACATCGGAGATTTGCCAATGTTTTAGAGATTATGCGATCAGTATTTCGTAAAGTTTTAGGATGATGTCAATTTGTATATAATATATGAATATATAAGCAGATATGTCCCAGTAAAATGAAAAAAAGTATGCATCAAAGAATTGGATAATATTAGAATTTGAAATTAATTGCAAAAATAATTCTTTAGTGAGGATTTTAAAATAACGTCTCGCAAAAAAATTAACTCATATTTTAAAGGAGAATTTGTATAAAAAAATCGATTGATACGGTATTCCCCCCGCAAAAAACACCACCTTGTACTACCTCTCCGCCCCATTCTAATAGCGGAAAATAATACCCATAACGTTCCTCTGGCTTACCCTTGTCATATAACATTAGGTGGACACTTCAAAGATAAGGGGCATAATGCCTTACCTTTAAACTACATGTACACATGTTTGTACCACTACATTAATTATGATTCAGGAAATGAAAGCCCTAGGGTCTCCCTACCTTGCCCCATTAAAGATTTGTTATACACTTTAAAAATAAGGGTAAAGATAACCTTTAAGGTTTATCACAATATACAATATAAAAAACAACAAAGTTCAGGTAAGCTAGCCAGTCCTTCCGCTTCCCCGGGATCCTTCAAAAAACTGACTAGCAATACCCCTAAAGACCTTTAACCCATTTCCAGTGATAGTTTGTTCAAGTAACCAATAATAAATAAAATATGAGTTCTGCCGCACTTGGTGGTACCGCTACAGCCCCATTCGATTGCACAAAATGATATTCATAAGGTCTCTCTACCTAGTTCTTGTTATGATTTGGTGGACACTCTAACGATTATAGATATAAGAGCTTACCTTTAACCAGTATCTCTATAAACAATGTTAAACAACTTCAGGTTAGATAACTGGTCCTTTCAAGTCCCGGAGACCCTTCAAAACACTGAGAAGGTAAACCTCCCAAGATACCTAGTAATATCTTTTGTTTAAGGAGGAATGCCACACCAAATTTTTATTTTATAGATCTCTGTGTCAACCTTTTAAAATAATGGTTTCAGCATAAAAGGTTGACATTGGCCATGAATTATTCTATATGATTTTTTTTTTTTTTTGTATTTTTTCAAAGGAAATGAAAAAAAAAAATAATTACATCCAAATTAGATGCTTTGTTGTAAACTTTTGCTGTAAATGAATGTATCACATGAAGACCTAATAAAATATGTAAAGAGAAGCTCTAAAGATATTTTAAAAAATTTAAATAATTTTTTTAATTAAAATAAAACACATAATTTGTGAATATTTTTTTTAATTTGTGGTTAAAATCTTCTTAAAACCAGTCACAACTGGGGAGAACATGTTCATTAATCATATAAATAAAAGAAATTCAAACGAAATGGCCAAATTTTAGAAAAACTATTTTATTTTTTTTTTATTTTGGCCAATCCCGATCAAAATTAACCCGATACCAACCATAATTGTACAATTACTGGAAATTAATAACATTTTCCTAAGAACACTAGTCTGATTAGGTGTTATAAGGGTTAAAACATTATTGAACTTGACAATAAAATAGATTTTTTCATTGTAAATACATGAAGAGGCAATAAAATAAAAATTTATTGTGTAATAATTTTGATCGGGATCAGTTTAAATTTGATCGGGTTAAGCCCGAAAATTAAAAAAAATATATTTTCTCTAAAATGTCTCAATTTCGATTCAATTTCTCTTTAAAATATGATTGACAAATATGTTTTACTCAGTTGTGATTAGTTTTGTGGTGTTTTTAACCACAAGTTTAAGAATTATTTACAAATAATGTGTTTTATTTTCATAAATAATTTTTCATTAAAAAAAATTAAAAAGTCTTACCAGCCTTTCTCAGACAAATTTAGTACCCCAAGTAAAATTGTTGTATTTATTACCTTCATGAACATACTTTGTAGTCATATTTGAAGGAAAAGATGCATATTGCGAATTTGTCTTATATGCATTCTCAAATATCTTATTCTTCATAAAAAGTGAAGAACCATGTACGCAAACAATTGTTTAATTGTGTTTTCGACATAATCGATGAGAATCGATCTTGTTACATGGTCGTTCTTCTACTAATATCTTGTCTTTATGATCAAATACAACCCCAACATTTGGCATTTTTCAATTAGTGCCCTTACACGTAGTCTGTTTTTTGTAATATTTGCTGAGGAAATCTTAATGAAATGAATGTACTAATTATTTAAAAAAATTAGTTCTCAATTCTTCAACAGGTTTCAATTATTTAATGAATGTGATTTAATACCTTGTTGTAGAAAAAAAAAATATGGATTTGAATGTGACGTTCAGATCCCTGACATCTTGTCCGACAGACGCTTTCTCTTGGTTGAGAAATGGCGTAAAGTTAAATTGTCCCAATGATACACTAGGAAGGAATCTCTATCATTGTGTACCTAATGATAACAAATATATATATATATTTGCCAAAAAAGAGAGGGGGGGTATTTTTTTTCATAAGACATTCAGTGTGTTAAAACTTTAATTGCTACGAGGGCTGTCCAAAGAGTTCGTGGACAATGACGTTTTTGTTAAAATAAATGGTTCTATATGCATCTATTGTATATCAATATATTTTTCATGAAAAAATAAGTCACAATGATTTCATTTTTATTGATGAAACTTAATATTTTAGTAAAAATCAGGGTCTTTAAAGATCGCAGATTGTGCGCACGGACCAGTCTGACGTTATGCTATTTCATTATAACGTCAAACATGTAACACATGTTCATGGACACACACTACATTTCTTTTAAGGCGCAACGCACTTCGAGGTGCTAGCAATAATCTTTAAGTAAAGATTATTATTTATTAAATTTTTAAAATTCAAAACAATGCACACAAATTTACGAGCGTCATCTAAATTAACAGTTTTCATATCCAAACTGAACAGCCCAGTCCGACGCTGCGCTAGATTTATAACACCGTCATGAATAGAAATCTCCATTTACAGTTAATTATATGTGTTTTTAAATTCTTGTAGTGTCTTCGAATTTGTATACACGGTTGAAAAATCGTATATACGAATCCCAAATCGATACATTCGATATATTTCAATAATTTTGAGTTGTTTTAATAAATATTTTGTCTCTTACAACGTTTCAACCGTTACAAAACTTAATTTTTTGACGGGACGCTGTCCCGTGCCGACGGGCGACGTCACTTTTTCTGTTGAGTTTTGACACGTACTTGCTAATGTTTTCTTTAAGCATTTTCGTTGTCTATATAGTAAGCGATATTTAAGATATCATAAAATGATAATAACCTCTTTATTTGTCTTTCATAAATTTTTTTTTTAATTTTTGACTTGTTTTATAAAGAAAATAATCATTTTAATCCGAACTCTTTATATCAGAGTTTACATCATTTTAACCTTGGTCCGTGCGCACTATCCGCGACCTCAAAAGACCCCAATTTTTACAAAAATAATACGTTCCATCAATAAAAACTAAATCATTCTGACTTGTTTTTTCATAAGAAAGATTTTGATATACAACAGATTTAGATAGAACCATCTATTTTCACAAAAACGTCATTGTCTACGAACTTTTTGGACAACCCTGGTATTTTTATAGATTCTCATATGACAACATTACAATTTTGCCTAACTTACCTGATGAGTAAGATTTTTTTTCTTTCTATCTTACACAGTCTTGGTATCTTTTTTTTATTTAACATGTACATGATCCTACTGGGAACAATTTCGATCTGCTCCCGTAGACAATCTTGAATAGGCTAGATCCCAGAAGCTGGAAAAAGATGCAAAGAGTGGAAATTAAGTTTACGTTTTCATTGAAAGAGCACAAACTTGAAAGTGATGCATCTTGCAAATTGCCTGGTGTAAAAAAAATTAGGTCTAGAGAAAGTGACCAGTGAAAATTGATAAATTTATGATGTCTAGACAAATATAAGTCAGAAGACAATTAACGCGTAATAATAATTCACCATATGTAAATAACTACTTTTTGCTAGGGTGCTTAACTTGAGTAAATATGAGTCTCAGTTATGACACCTGGTTTTTTAACAATTAATTGAATGACACCTATGACACTAATGAAATCAGTAACATCAAAGGAAAATGAGCATAAGAAGACACATTATGATTTAAATTATATATACAAACAACAAATGTCGCAAACAAAAATTTACGATGGACATAAATCTGGAGTATAAGAATTATCTTTAGGAATTCCAACATTTGAATATTATTAAGAGGTAAATCCACGAAGTGCAAAATTCAGCCTAGTCATCAAAATAACTTAAACTTTCTAAGAATATACTGTTTTTGTAGGTTGTAAAAAGTGTCAATCTATCATAGATTAAATCTTGGTAGTAAAATATATACTATAATAGCCATGAAAACGGATTTTGATATCCTTAAATGTGTTTTTATATGGTCTTACAGCATACAAAATAAAAAAAAGAGATTTTGTCATAGAATAGACAAGTTCTTTAATAGCGAAAACATGAAGCTAAAAAAAATGTTTAATTAAAATATATATGTTTAAAGTTAAATCACCATTTATTATATTGTCATTTGAAGAGTTCCCTACACATCCGTTATTTAAGGCATTTCCTGCACATTTGAAATGTACACAATTCTTACATGTAATATACGAGAAATAATGAAGATTGACGGATACCTTTCGCACACAGAGCAGTGTTAGAATATATATTTAGGAAAGAGGCCACTTTAGTAGACTTTTAAACAAAATTGATGCAAATCATCAAATCGGCAGCAACAATTAGCTTTTGTAAAGAAAAAGTCCAGAAAGAAAACACAAAATTTCCAAAGTATTTGATTTTCAAAAGTTTACGCCTCAATGTTCAATGCCTTTATGGAGTTTTTTTGGTAAAAAGGGGAAACAGATTGAATCCCCCCTTCACCGTTCAGACGCTTATACGAAACTAACTTCTACTTCTTCTTTGTCATGTGACAATGGCG
>NW_026920807.1:0-17363 GCF_032062105.1 Saccostrea cuccullata | reverse complement strand
AGGGTTATACTGAGTTGACCCAGCTATCCCCCACAGACCCCCTAATCTGCACTCTCTCACCCACCTATCCCCCCAGGGGCTGCACTCCTCTGACCCGCCTATCCCTCACAGGGGCTGCACTCCCTTGACCCGCCTATCCCCCTCAGCCCCAAAAGTGCACTCACTTGACCCGCCTATCCACCCCAGCCCCAAAAGTGCACTCAGTTGACCCGCCCATCCAGACCCCTTATACTACTTATGCGTAACTGGTGGTTATAAAGTGGAAATGCATTTTCTCTTTGTTACTCTGATCTACCTCTGGGTATTTAGTAACCAATGAAAGTAAGCATGTTAAGTGTATAATTATGATAAATAATGGTGCCTCTTTCAAAATTGTGAATTTCATGGCTTTTGGTTTAAAACACAAACCAAATTCAATTGCCGGAAAAATGTTACATGATACTCAGTGACCTATAAGGCCCGTAGGCCTCTTGTTTCTGGGAATTTCCGTAATTTTACACTTAGATTTTTGGTCATATCTTGAATATAGAAATGAACAAACTGTCAGCGCAACTCCTTATAAACCGCTGCACATAATTTTGTCAGACTTTGCCGATATTGAGGACACATTGTGTAGATATGCATATTACCAGGGTAAGTTCGTCAATGTAAAGGGAAGCTACTCAAATAGTTAACAGTTCTAAATCACAGAAATTTTGGGATTTCATTTGCGCTCCTTTTAAGATTAGGCTTAAAGAAATCCGTTCTCATCCATGCGGTGTTGTTTTTCTCGATCATTCGTTTTCTACGAATTTACACATTAACGGCATTTCCCCGCTTTGGTAGCATAAAAAACATTTCTTCACAGTTTTATTGTTCAGAACAGTTATCTCAAAGACATTCATTTAACATAAGTATGCTGATTTCTTTCATTCTTTCCTATAACTGTATTTTCATGCAGACGATTTGGTTTGTTTAGCAGAGGGTGATAATTCGAAAAAGAATCGAAAATATGAAATAAGTCACGAACGTAAAGGACAGATTTTCGAAATTAAGGAAAATATCTGTTAAAGTAACTAATTAATTATTCCTTCAAAAAGTAGTCTGGAAGCGGGAAATATACATGTAAAGACAGCCAAAGTAGTTCCGGCTGTTTAGTGCAAGCGAACTCTAGATTTTATTGATGTAGTTATCAAAATAGTTTTTTATCCAAATCAGAATCAAGTATTTTATAGAAATTAAATGATGTAGAATTCACATGGGAAGTCTCAAAGTTTTGTTAAAACGAAAGTCGTATGATATATATAGAATATTTGTAATTGCGTGATTTGATAATGGCTTTATCTAACTCGTTGTAATGGTGCATATTATCTCGGCAAGCCTCGCGAATACATACACAATTTCAACTCGTTGGATAAAGCACAACAAAATAGTATCCTGTGCACTCTCTTTAACAGACCATATTGAAAATTTTGTGAAATTTAACAAATCTATTAATATACTAAGCGTCTTGTTTTTATTGGTATTAAGTGTTTGCCTTGACTAAAATAATTAATGAAATTCTAAACAGTACCTGCAAATTTTCAGAATTACAATGAATATCATAGAACTTTGAATTAAACTACGTCTATATACAATCTTACAAATTTGTATTAGCGTGTGTACATGTACGTACAGGAGAAAATCATATAACAAAATAATAGTAACATTTTAAAACTTGGCATAATTTTTACTGGTCATAAGAACAGAACACGTAAACAACAATAAACTTCATGTATAACCGGTATATAGCAGTGGAACTCCACAATGTGCAGTGTTTATTAATTGGTATAGATAGCGATTATTGATCACTAATCAATTTTAAAACAAAACCTTTCAGCAGTAACATAAAGAAAAAACACGGTGCCCTGATGTTGGATCTGGTACGTAAGGAGGAGTAAGCATCCCGGACCAGTTGACCGGGAATGCCCGCCGTTAGCCTTACCTATTGACCAGAATATCTATCGTCCTATTCAGTATGAAAACAAAGAACACCATTTTGTATGAAACAAGTCCGCAAAAATACGGCCCACTATTAGCTTATATTTGCTAACAACGTCAATATAACGGCCATAGCTAGAGCCCACTTTAGCTTTCTGTATTAACGTTAATCACGGAAGTTTACATACACAGTTTTGAATTCATATATTTTTTCAACATATTTGCCCGTACTGATCCCTTATAAAAATTTTCAATTATTTTCCGTATCAAAGATTCATTTAAGTAGTTTAACATTTAAACTTTATGTATTTCCTTGTAACCAGGAAACTTAATGTCATGTGCTTGATTAATTTACTTCATGTTGCGAGTGAATTCCTAAAACAGTCGAAATGAAGATGAAGAACCGCATTGCTCAATGCATTTGTATAATTGGCATCATTTCGACGTATACCTTTCATTTTATCACATGAATGTTTTATTTTATTTTTTTACTCATTTTTTATGAAGAAACGTATTAACATTTGATATTTGTTTCAGAGTGTACAATGAGGAGAGGGAATGGGATTCGTTTGTATTGACTCTGACTTGGCCAGTCACGATGTGTAAATTTTGTAATTTGGTTGTAAGTACATGTATTTTTTTTTAAAAAAATCACCTTTGGCAATTGCTTTGGACACAGTTATTTAAAGGGGAAATGATCAAATCTTGAAACAGAAATTGAACAGAAAAGAACTTTTAAATTATCTACATGTACTTTAATTTATTTCCTAGCATTCTTCTTTTACGTTGAATATCTTTTATACCTAATGTTATACCTAAAGTGTATTTCGATAAAATTTCGAACGTACAAGAAAACAGTAATACGCAAAAGTCTCTTTTTTTCTCAGAGGTTGGCGTTAGGAAAGGGGTTAATTGCCCAGCTCTTTACAAGGCAAAACTACTAAAACTTATAAATTTATAGAAAAAGTTTCCTGATAAATATTTTTCTTTAAAAGGACAAAAAGTGTGTTGTTCCTGCAAAGATGTGGGAAATTCATGGTCTTTGGTAAGTAGGCAAATATAAAGCAAGATAACATTGAAAAAGATAAGGGATTTTCATTTTAAGCACCACAAAGGCAGAATAAATAATTAATACTCCTTTTAAATACAGGAAAAAGTTTAAAAGTTACGTCTGTTGAGTTTCACACCAATTATTAAGATATTCCATTACAAAGAAGCATATGGCTGTCTAATTTTAAAGACAGAGTAATTCTACATAAAAATCCATTCATTGTCAACCCTTTGTCGTCAATCAAGAAAAAAATTCTGAAGAAATCGTTTCTCTCGTGTTCATATGGATAATCATGCTTGAAAATGAACATATAAATGTTACATCTACGAATAATTAGGAAGCTTTTAAGGTACATTTTAATAAGTCTTTGTCAACAAAAGTAGCAAAATAGACCTGTACAAGGTACAGTACAGCAAAAACTTGAAAGCTTATTTATAGTCTGTTACTGAAACGAAAATGTATTTCTTAACTAATTTATTTGACTTGACTCAATAATAAATTGTCGTGTGGAAGAACTCTGATTAAGGAGTACCCGCCAGATACACGTGTCAAGAAAATTCCTGTTATACTTGAATAAAATGCTTATTCATGATACTTAAAGCAGGTAGTTTAATACCCCCCCCCCCCCCAAAAAAAAAAAAACAAGCAATTTATGATTAATATTGTATTCGTTAGGCCTGGTTACAGTAACGGTGATTGTGCTCCACGGGGTTGCAGCATATCCCATCCATTCAAGGAAAGTGAAATAATGGTTCGTATTTTTAGCATAACCTTTCATTCATATTGGCCATATGGTTCATAATTTCTCATCAAACACATTTCATTTGCATTTAAAAAATCAAATGATCATAACCTTTGAACAGTAAGTGCAGATTTCATATTTCACAGGTATATAAATTCAGTCCGATCAACCATTTTGATCATTGTCCTTGAAGGTTGATTTGCATATCAGAAACTACGGTTTGCAATAAACTGTTATAATGCTGGGACATCTGAGTTTCACAATCATATCTTGTTAGTATTAAAAAGCTGAAGTTGTTTGCATCCCCACACATATCCTGTTCATTTGAAACACCCTCGATAGACCCTGTCCGTATAATTCCAACTCTCTGTTTCTGGAGTGTTGTAAACTCGGATGGGGCCGATCCTTCCCTGTCTCTTAAAGGTCTTGCAATATTCCGGAAATTCTATTCTGTCTTTTTGCATATGGAGTGAACATTTTTGTCAGACAAGTTCTTCAAGTTTTTGATATCCCAAAGATTTTTCGCAAGTAAACCCTTGATAAGAGAAATTTAATTGAAATGTTTACAATTAACGGCGATTATATATTGAAATGAAGAATGAAAGAAGATAAATTAAATGTCTTACATATTATTGATGTAAGCACACCCCTTACTTAGCCATTTTTTAATATACAATCACAGGAAGATTGAGGCAGATGAGGCTTTTAAGACGAGAGAAGTACATGCCTTCTTGCTATATACTGTAAATCACTTTTTATTTGCGTGAACTTTATTTACGTGTAATTACGCGAGACAGTGTGCTCGCGAAAATTTAATTCTCGCGTTTAATAGTATTCCTTAGGATTGCATAGAGGAATAACCACAATTCGTGAAAATTTTGTCTCGCTTATTAATATCAATTCTCTGTAATTATCAAAATTGGTTGGCCACGCATAGAAAAACATTTTGATTTTTTTATAATAATTTTAAAGAGCTATGTCATTAATTATAAAATCTAAAGTGGGTTTATGAAATAGACCCTTGGTTGCCATAGAAACGGGGTGCAAAATTCTCAATTTTGTTAATTTTGAAAACTGTGTACTTATCAAGAAAAACTGTGTCCAGAAATAGAAAGGGATAACTTAATATGTTTTCATTATTTAAATTTAATACTACAGATTAAAGTAATTATATCTGTAGTTTTAATCTAATCTCTCAATAGTAAATGGCCATTTTACATATTATAACATATCAGATATGTGATTGGTTTAGTGGAGTTTTTAGAGGCTTAAAACAAAAAAGGCACACTGATTACAAATTTAGTAATAATTAATTATGAAAGGCTGATATTTGATTATATCAAAATATGTAAAATATTGGTGGGAGACTCAAAGATGTAAAAGGAATCCAAAGGTAAAGATTACTTTTTTCTACATTTTGAAGCATTTTTTGCTTCCTAATTACTTCCCTTGAACTACTCTCTAACGTTTGGAGGTACAATGTGTATTTAGTAAACAGCAATGAAAATTTTCTGGCGAAAGACCTCATCAAAGTTTTACAGTCTGGAAGAAGAAAAGAAGGCTAGACATCCTAAACAATGAAGACAGAAGGTAAATTTATGTATATACTGAGCATTACAAAAATATCAAGATTAACAAATGCATATTTTCTTAATTTTATTTGCCTTACAATACACAGTTATTTTACCGGTAGTGGTCAGTGGTCCTTATCAAATCAAGCGAACTATACCTTTTGACAGTTTGACTTTCTGACCAGTGAATTAATTATTTTTATTAATAAAAATGAATTTGAAGCATATAAACATCACTTGGTGATACAGCTTACTCCCCGCCCCCCCCCCCCCCGAAATATAAATGTCTATCATGTCTATAGGGCCTATAGAGATTGTATAAAATCTGTGCCATTCAGTATGTTTACTTTTTATGATGTGGTGAGAGAGACTTTTAAGTGAACATTATTTATCTTTATAGTATAAATTTCCACTTCTGTCAGTTTTCATTCATTGTTTATCCTATTATTTCAATTCTTTATTGGCATTAGGCACATATTTTACAGAATTGTGTTGTTAAAATATTAACTAGAGCAAGTTTGTTTCTATAATAAAAGTGCATCAAACGTTTATAATGTGTGAGCACAAGCATAAAGTAGCTAAGTTTTTTAAATAGGCCTAGTATTCTATATATCAGCAAAATATGGTCATGTGATGTTCATAAGCAGAAAATAGGAAAACACCATGTTTGTTTTGATGTCATTGTTTTATTTAATAGCTTCTATCTTTTAAACTTAAAATTTATAATATATATCCAAAACTGTACTATATGAATTGACAAAATAGATCTACATGTAGGTTAAGATTGCACTGGAAATATTGAGTTATTTTTGTTTATATAGACTCTTTCATTCGTCTGTGAAGTACCGGTACATAATAATCTATAATTCAATTTTGTGTGAATAATGATAATCTTTTCAACTAGCAAACAGTTAAAAAATATATATGTACACTTGTACATATGTATTAGTGTTAAAACAAAATTTAACCATGTTAACTAGAGGTACTGTGAGCAATGAGCTCACTAAATGATACCCCCTGCCTCCCATATGGTTATAACTGATGACAAATCCATGTTTTACTGTGGCCAGGAAACCCAAAATATGCGTCGAATCAAAAAGTAAAATAGGAGGTGCACAATGGCAATATGTAATAAAGATTCTGTGAAAGGTTAATTAAATGTCACTCATTGCAGTGGTATACATGTAAGAGGAGTTGCGGATAATAAGAGATGGGTACCCAAAAGCGTAACAGACAGACGGACGTACAGACAGATGGACGTACAGCTAGATGGACATACCGATTACGGTATATCCTACCACTTTTCAAGTGGAGGGTATAATAAAACTATATACATGTACATGTGTGTAGAATATTCACCTCTGATTTATAATGATATTTGTTTTATACACACTGATCATGTTTTATAATATTCTAAACAAATTATTTGATACTCAGGCAAATATTCACTACTGGTAAGATGACCACACACATGAACATGTCTGTATATGAATGAAATGAATTTTCCTTTTGATCATGTTCCAAGGAAAATAATTATTTTCATCATTTTTTCATCAAAGGATTTACCATATAAGATGAATAAAGAAAAAGTAAGACCAGTAAACCAAAACAGGACCAAATAGGCCATGACTGAAGTTCAAGTGCATTCTGCAAGAAAGTGGACAGCCTAGATTTTGTTCTTTTCAAGGTATTACCATTCTTAAAATATGAAAGTAAATTAAGGACAGATGATACAAACAAAAAATGGATGCCTGGATTGGTATATATTTTTTGGCATAATTTAATTGCAAATTAATGATGCTATTAATAAATTTCTAGAATATTAAGAAATTGTAAACCTTCTGTGATGTTCAAAAGTCTGCCCTCTTGAAACTATCCTTATTAATCTTTACAAATATTTTTCACTTCAAATTCCATTTTTATGCAAATATGAACTAAAAATTAAAAAGTACTTGAAGAAAGTTATTAATTTTACTGATTTGAATATGACCCCAGTTGTTATTTTCAAATTCTTTGACAAAAGTTTGTTTGTATCATCTGTCCTTTAACTGTTAAAAAATATTTCAGTTTTATATCTAAATCTAAACCTTGCTTATTTCTTTTTTTATAAACAAAATTTAATACCTGCCCAGTAACAGAAGAATTATTATACTAGAATAAAGAAAACAACTTTCTAAAGGATTACATACACAATTAATTAGCTTGAAATCAGTGTATATTGGAAAGTGCAGGAATTATTTACCATTGCAGGTTGAGAAGGGATGCCATGTTTAAAGCTGAATTCCAACCTACTTCAACATACTTGTACTGTCTTCAAGATATCAGTGTTTGAGATGTCAAAGTTCAAATATAATAGGAACATGTTTATCATATTATGTGATGGCATCCTCAAATCTTATGCTGTAAAACAATATGTTTTAGAACTTATCATGCTTTATTCTGTACCTTGCCAAAAAAAACTCAACTCAACATAATTCTCATTAACTAATTATCAGTGTTACTTGCGTATGTCAATGTAGGTCATTATTGGTACATGCCTGACCAACAAAAACTCTAAAATTGAAAAATCAAGATTTTCAGAGCAGCAGAAACAGTAGAATTTGTTATGTAAATATAATGATATGTACCGTAGTTGAGAATACATGTACTCTAAATGTTGCATATATAAAAAATAAAAAAGCGAAAAGTTCTCTTGTTTTCAGAATTTATATTAACATGTGAAAAAAAAAAGGAGATTGATATAGTTGGTGTGATGAGATGTTGGCAGGAACCTAGTAAAATGTAAGGAAGAACTTCCTTAAAATGATACTTGTGGGGGACAGTGTCTCATGGGGGGGGCATTGTTTCAACTGACTTTACAGAATACAAAAGATCCATTGCAAACCTAATTATTAATTATATGCCAAACACTACGTTTAAAGTTTTCCATTGTTGGATATTTATGTTTGAATCCAAGTTAACTTACCCAATAGGATGTGATTTTTGTTTAAACCAATGTAATTTTTCTCAAGTTTAAAGTCATGTTTCATAAGTTTTAAAAGAAAAAATCAGAATGGGGGGGGTTAAATTTTTTACTTCATTCAAAGTGTCTGTGGTTTGCAGTTGCCCATGAATTTAATAAGTAATTATACAAAGTAAGAAGTTGAAATGAGTAAAATATTATGAATGCCCTGCTTGTTTTAGTTTCATTTCAGAATTTTTCAAGTTTGACCAAATCTTGAAAAAGTAAAAGCCACAAGGTTTTGCAATTATTTGGCATAGCATTACAAAATGCATTATATTTTTGCAACATCATAAAGATGCAAATTTAAGATGCCAAAAAATTTAGTTCACATTCACATTTAAGTCATTACACAGGTTTTATAAAAAAGTAAATAAGTGTAGTTTTGGGAATTAAGTTAAACGCAGCCATTTTGGTTAAAAATCTGGTATTCCTGTCTCCATGGTAACAAATCTTGCATTCCTGTTTCCATAGTAATAGAGAATGGATAGGGAAAATTTTATTTCATATAAGTTTCAATCTAAGGGGATAGGATAAGGAAACTTGATACATGCCCTGGTTAGTCTACATGTACTTCAAAATTGTCAGTTTTACGGAAGGGGGGGGGGCATTTTGTGCAGGTGTTCACAGTTCTCTTATCTAAGAACATATTTACATGTATTAATGCTCTTGGAAATGGGATGTGAATATTTTTACATGACACTTCTCCTAGATATGGACTAATTTTACTGTAAATGACATCAAAACAGGTAGAAAGGAACATATCTTTTCTATATGAACTTAATGATTTTGGGTAATTTTTCATCAGCTTTTAAAAAAAAAAATGTTGAAGTGTCCCATAAATATTTTAATGTGTTTAAACTAACTTATGTACCATCTATACAATGCACTGTTTCCTGAATTTCAAATCAGTGTGCAAAGTATTAAAAAATGGCTTTGAAAAGGGGTCTAAAATGGTAATTTTCTCAATTTGGCAAAATGCCAAAATCCCCAAAGCTAATCGTTATTAAGCCATTATGTAGAATTACAATTTTTAAAAAATTATGTTGTTATACTAGAGAGGACTAATGGTAGTTTTGAAACAAAAGTAGATTTTCCCATTCTCTTGCTTCCTTTAAGCTCATTTTTATTCAGTAAAACCTACAAAATCACGTTTTTTGGTCAAATTTTAGGAAGAATTTACAGGGGAAACAATAGGTGCCGTTACCATGGCAGCGAGACATTTTTTGAAATAAAAAAATATAAAACCATGAATGATGTGACAATGTGAGTACACACAAAAAGTTTCATAGAAATTGAAAATATAGCGTGGCCAAGCATTATTGATATTGTTTGATAATTACAGAGAATTGATATTAAGAATTAATGCCTATTTCGCGAAAATAACGTGTCGCGAAAATTTAGTGATCTACAGTATATACATGACGATATTTTTAAAACAGCCTATAGAGACAGAAAGGTTACATTATCGATAACATGTACAAGGAATGAATATAAGAATACTCGAAAATTTAAGGGAAATCATGTCGATCTCTTATTTTGAAAATTAAAAAAAAAAAAGTGGGGGATCAATGCCTTTAGTGTCTATGCAGCTAAATTTTGAAGCCTGTCTTATCAAAAGAGTTTAATCTTATGTGATGATTACAGGTACTACTACAGAGAGATGATAATTCAATTGTCAAATAATATCAATAATTGATATTTTCTTTTTTTATACTATAAATGAGCAATTTAAAGCTTAGGTAGTTTTAACCACTATGAAGTTAATCAAAACGACATATTGTACACTGTAAAAATTACATTTTTCTCTTCAGGTCTTGTTAGACAGACTAAACAAATACTGGCCAAATCAGCTGCCTGATAGACCTCAGTATGACTTCTGGTGAGTCGAACATATACTTTCAGTTTGTCACTCGTCAGTTTTGGTCAGTACCTCAAATTTCAAAATTGTTATAATTATTTAATTTAATGAAAATTTTTAATTACGCAAGTTATAAAACATTCTGGTAGAGGGATGTTTAAAAGAAAGGTCAATATATCAAAATGTGCATTCATTATTGACTCCAAACATTTTTCTTTCATTCTTTAAAATTAAACAATATCATATGTAAACAGATCAGCATTTAAATCCTTTAAAGCTTGATACAAAAAATATCAAATTGCCTTGATTTTTTTTATACACAAAAATGCAAACATGAATCAAACAAAAATTAAAAAGACACCAAAGGAAAACAAAAACCATATACTTTAAATTGATTTGCAGGATTTTATTTTCTATAATAAATATTATTCAAACGATTATGCATAAAGAAAATCGTATTTCTGGCCATGATAATGTGTCCAAAAATAGATGATTCATTATATTAATGCAGCAAATAAAAATTTTGAGTCATTGACATGCTATATACATGACTGTACGAGAAGCTGTCGTAAATAGGCTTCTATGTCTAGCTTCCCTCCATGAAATTCATCAGGAATACCCTTTTAACATCAAGTCAAATTAGTATGAAACTACATTTAAATATGTCAGAATATAAGTTCTACAATAAAATTATATCAAACTCATAAACATATAAAAATTGGAGACCAGTGGACATCTTGTTGTGCAATGATTAAATAAACTTGATTTGTTGCATTACAATTAGATTTTTTTTATAAAACAATATGATAAAATTATAAATTAATAATGTTATTTATTGTGGTTTTAAAGCTAAGTAATTGTAGAAATTAAATCTGATAACTGAAACTAGCATTTTCTTCTTTGGAGAAATACCAAGTCAATGTCCAGTGAATAAATTCTTAAATTTTATTATTACGGACTTAGGATGTGAAGTATTTCCCAAAATGAACAAAGGAAGAGATATCTTGAAAAATAAGTGAAGTGATTGGTTTTTTCCTCTTCAAAAATATTTCGTTTTATAGAACACGGTGTACTGATATAATTTTATTATATAACTTATTTTCTTACATATTCAAATTTAATTTCATACTAATTTGACTTGATGTGTAAAGGGTATTTAAACCATACACCATTCCTGATGAATTTCATGAAGAGAAGCTAGACGGATTTGTTTTATTTCTTTTTAAGAATTTTTCACTTTGAATTATTCATCTGATACGCTGCCACTTGGTATCTTGGGCGCAGGTCTCCATTTAGACTGGTGCTCGGTACCTAAACGCTAAAGCACCTACTTCAACATCGAACCTCAGTTTATACAGACCCATCCGATGGATGGGGTCTTTACGTTCCATGGTAGATTCGAACCCGCGGCGAAAGAATAAGCTCCTGGCTCCGCGACTGTACGTGCATGCAGAGCAAACACTCTAAAAACTGCGCTTCGCAAGCGACAAGCATACTATTTAAACTTGTATTGGGCTGACTGTCCTAGACAAAGAAATTTTTCTCTCATTATGCAAATTTTAAAGTAACAACATTACAACGACTTATGATTTTACTACTTATAACAATGTTAGTGGGATAGCACAATCTGCATTTGATTCTTGAGGAGTAGAAAATGTGTACATTATTTTTGACATATGTCGTCAGTGAAGAATACTAGAGCAATTTTTTCACTTTTATTTTATTTTAGGAAACACGAATGGGAAGCACATGGAAGATGTGCAACAATAGTAAAAGAAACTGACACAGAACTGAAGTATTTTAACAAAACTCTCGACCTTCGTTTAATCAATGATGTTAGCAGGTAAGAGTAAGACTAAAATTTCCTAGAGGTACCACACCTTGTAAAAATCAATGTATTTTTGAAATGAATCAGGATTGAATTATAGACATTCAACATACAAAAATCCATTAATTTAATACCCCCAGAGCAGATAGTTTTTGCACCGTTCGTCCGTCAGTTGTAAGGAAAATATTAACCTTCCCCTTACCTTTTGAAAGGTTGGAGCTTTGGCTTTCATATTTCACATGAATATTTCTTCGACAAGACCATTACCGTCATGGTTGCTTAGTCGGTAGAGGGATGGCTCGTCATAGGAAGGTCGTGTGCCCGAATCCTAGTTGAGATTTATTTCAAATGCTAAAACGACTCGGTACTTTAAAATGAATGTTATGGGTACATCGGGCGAGACCTTAAAACTATAAAAGGTGAAGATGACAGTTTAGTACTCATCCGAAAAAAATCAACAACCAATACAATAATGTGAAGAGGGCATCGAACATGGACCAATGGAAATTCCAGAGGTGATGTGAGATCGAGAGGAGTACTAGTAAACATCCCCTGATGAACGGTCCCACCTAACATCCCCACTTTGTATTGATAAGATGAAAAAACTTTTTAAAGTCAAATTTAGTATTAAAAAAAAAAACCTCTGACAACTAGAAGTGTAAAACAAGTCAGCTAAAATACAACACAAATATAGGATATTTATTTGATACACTGTAACAAGGTATTACAGCGACAAGAGAATTTACGAAAAAGTATTCCTCGCGTGGCTAGACATTTTCTTGGGATCAAATTTTGACGCTTTGACTCACAGGCCTTTGGATGGCTTAAACAAAATTGTGTGTGTAAAAAAGGATAAAGGTATGGACTTACACTGAGTACCCAATTTCGCTAATAAAACATTTTTTAATCAAATGCTCTAAAATTTTACTTTCTACTTAAATCTATTCATAGGTAAACAATCTTTATTTCTACCAAAGCTCATTCCGAAATTCAATACACTTTTCGAAATATTCTTAATTCAAAATTATTTCAAAAATGACCTACTTTATGTTTACTCTAAATTCGATTGGGCCTTTGGTCATTCACATGTAAACAGACGGTGTTTGAAGTGCAGCGAATAGTTGCATAGTATTTGCAAAATCTTTCAACATTCTTACTCCAGATTGTAAGGTTATGTCCGTAATACCTTTCGCGAAAAATAAATTTAAACACGTCTACATCAACATCTGCACCGCCATATTGATTATGAATGTGAAAGAAGCTAAGGTTGAACGAATTTTTCACGGAATGTATAATATACCTTTCAATTATAAAAATAACGAGACCGCTAAAATGTTGGTGAATTAGTTAGATCATGTGATCAAATTAGAGGAAATCTTGTAAAGCTCGAATGCATATGAGCAAATATGCATTTGAGTATATAGAATAAATTCCGGGGAAAATTTGTCCCGTCGTTCCCGCTTAACAATTATTGTAGCTCTTCAAAGGTCCAAGCTGAGGTCGAGTAAAAAAAAATAAGGTCAGTATTGGAATTGATTTCAGAATATCTCGAGAAGTATAAGGATTACGGAATGAACTTTGGTAGTACATATAATGAAGATTTTTTAAATATGAATAGATATGGATAGAAAGTAATATTATAAAGCATTTGATGTAAAAGAATTTTATAGGCGAAAGAAGGTACCAAATGAAAAGAGTTCCATACCTTTATTTTTTTTTCTATGCGATCTAAAGGCCTGTGCTTTGACCCAGATCTCTTTTTGAAAATCTGAATATTGGTAATTGGTAACTTTCGAACAGTTTAAATAGCATTCCTTGTTATAAGGCCTTCCCATTATTTTTGACCTCTTGACCATGGAGTCTGACTTACTTTTGAAAAACTTTTAACTTTGGCTTAAATTTTAAACATTAAGTGCTACGGTTTTCATATTTTACTGGCGTATTCCTTGTGACAAGACCCTTTTTGAATTCCAGTATTTTTGATTTTTGTTTCCTTGACCTTGGAAATTGATTTGAATTCTTGAAATTTTAACCTTTCATATCAAGGTGCCATGTAAAACATCAATGTTTTACAGAAACATTTTGTTGAATTTAGTTTATTGTGTCTATAGTTAGTGGCGAATTGATGCGATATGAAATGTAAAATATTTAGAATTAACATTGTCTCATATTCTTGTCTTCTTTACTACATGTGATCACTAGTTGATGGATCTGAAATGAAATGTTTAAAATTAACATTGTCCCATATGATTTTCTTGTCAAGCCATTTTTTACCACTTTTAATATTTTTTGTATTTGACAGTATGTTATCATCTGCTGGTATCAGTCCTGGAAAATCATATGAGGTATGATTTACAATGAACTTTTAGTCTATTAAACCAACCCTGCAACACAAACTTTACTTGAAACAGCCGTAAGTTTCCATAGTAGCAAAATATATTTTTTTCTGAATTTCTTTCATGAATGCTCCCATGCTACTGCAATTTAGAGTTCTGACAAAAAATTTTCTGCAAATTGAGAATGAATCAAATTGAGTATTTCTCAGTTTCGCATTCCACGATCGGTCACCTGATTTCAAGGAGAATGTGGTACATAAGTAGACAACAATAAAATAATATAATTATACACATCTTATTTTCAATTTTACTGAATGGTCTTACCCTGGTCAAATAAACTTTTTAATCTTTGTTTTGAAAGGCGTTTTGCACGCTTGTCTGATACGATATGTTTTGGACCGGTATAGAAAATAAACTTTAAAGCTCTCACACTGTATAAAATACATTTGAATATTGTGTACCAGCACAAATAATTACAATTAATAATTTTTATTTTTATTTTTATTTTTTTTATAATCCCATCCCCTTAATAAGTAAATGCGGTTTGGGATGTGGGATTTTCAAATTTATTAAGCAAAGATACATGTACATTGTATCTTGAAATATCACTGCAAAGCGGAGCATTCTCTCGCATAGAGGATATCTATAAATCAAAGCAGCATTCCACATCGATCCCGATGCAAATCACTCCGTTTCTCACTGGACATAACCCACAAGCAAACACACCCACACACACACCCTCACATATTTCCTCAAAGTTTGTTTCAAGGGAAAAAGACACCCTCGGAATAGAATCATAAGACGTTATTACTAAGAAGGCGAAGAATAAGATTTTTTTCCATTTTGTAAAAGCGATTTTAAATCGGTGGAATTTGTCTTTTTACAACCTTTTTGAATTCAATATTTACCTCTTAGCTGACAATGGTGGAGCGTGCTGTGAAAAGGAGAACAGGGGGACAGCCACTTGTCTTATGTGGAAACGCAGAGGTTAGCAATGTTAAAGCTGTGAACTGGCACAATACTATATATACACCTGAACACGCTGAAATCAAAATACTTAATTTGTTTGATACATGTACTTGATCTGCATGGTAAAAATGTGGTATGTTTACATAAATTCAAATAAACAAACATTCTTAACTCAATACTTAACCAAGTTATTTCAGGAGTTACACTATAATATGAAATTTAATTTTTATCTTTTAATCTGTTTTTCTTAATAGTCTTTAGGCAAATTCTTCCATTTCAAATATATTTTATGTTATTCATTATTGTATTTGTAGATAAAGATAATATAAGTAAAGTTCATTGGACTTAAGTGTTTAGAAGTGGGGAACAACACATTCAACAAGATTTACACTCAATGAGTTTTGTTTAACACAGGGCAAGAAGAAATTAGACTAAATTAAGCGTTATCTTTCATAAACAAAAAAGCCTACAAACTTCAATTTTGTTTTTATACTCTTAATTTTTTTTATATTGCAGAATACGACATGGATTTCGGAAATACTCATTTGTATGAATAAAGCTTTCAAAGTCACCGATTGCCCACAATCAAACTGTAAGCCGAAATCATGGAGAAAAACTTTACCACCTGCTGATCCGTGCGGAGAGATGGTGTTTTATCCGGAGAGCGTAAAAGAAATACATGTTAACTAAATGTTTGATTTTTGGATATCAGAGTCAAGTTTAGTTTATTATTTTGGATGTTGATTGATTGATTTTTGTTTTTGGCAATATTTCGGCGGGAAAATTTAAATACTATATGAACGGCTTTGAAATTTTGCGGCCCCTAATGAGCCTTTTCTTTTTCAATATACTCTATATTCTCTATTGTTATAAGAAAATTTTGTGAATAGATGGAAAATTTCTGAGCAATTAGCATGGTGAATAGCTACCGGTAATTTTGCACTTTGGATTTACAGATTTAATTATAAGTATATTGACTTTCCCTGTTCACGAAAGCCTACATATATGATGTTTCTGGTTCTTGTACACGTAATTCATAGGCGTCGGAACCGGGGGGGGGACTTAGCCTTGTTTCGTAGGTTTAGCCCCCCCCCACTTTCCATAGACACCTAGCAGTATAGGCTAAAAATGGGTAAAGTTTTGGTGTTTGGAGAAAAATTTAAGTACTAAAGTTCGAACCCCCCCCCCCCCCCCCCCCCCCCTTTTGGAAATTTTTTTTTTTTTTTGCTTGTAACGTGTTTAAGAAGGTAAAAAAAAAATTATTAGACTTAGCCCCCCCCACTTTCAATTTGCTTCTGACGCCAATGTAATTACAATTTTTAGCTCTACTGGTCAGAGACCAGAAGAGCTTATGCGATAGTAATGCGTCCGGCGTCCGTCCGTCTGTCTGTCTGTCTGTAAACAATTTTTCAAAATGCTACTCCTCCTACAGTTTTGATCTGATTTCAATATAACTTGGCACACAAGTAGACTAAACTAAGATACATAATTCCGTGTATCGGTTTTTGATTTCAACGAACGGTGTTGGCATTGTTACTAAAAATAGAAATTTCTGTGAAATTCTTTCAAAATGCTACTCCTCCTACAAATTTAGTCTGATTTTAATATAACTTGGCACACAAGTAGACTACACTAAGATACATAATTCTGTATATCGGTTTTTTATTTCGACGAACGGTGTTGGCGTTGTTACCAAAAATAGAAATTTCTGTGAAATTCTTTCAAAATGCTATTCCTCCTACAGTTTTGGTATGATTTCAATATAACTTGGCACTCAAGTAGACTACACTAAGGTACATAATTCTTTATATCCGTTTTTGACTTCAATGAACATTATTACCTTGGTTAATAAAGATAGCAATTTCTGTTACTCTCAAATTTGCTACTTCAAATACAGTTTTAGTCTGATTATGATATAATGTGGCTTGCAAGTAGACTACACTAAGAACATAAAGAGACTTATTCAAGGATCATTATTCTCTTTTTTGCCTGTGCAAATTTTCAATTCCCAACTGCTTAAGTACTTTCCTCTTCCTTTGTTATAA
>NW_026920806.1:0-17222 GCF_032062105.1 Saccostrea cuccullata | reverse complement strand
TTTTTGTTTGTTTCTTTGTTGTTTAATGTCCCTCATAAATTTGTAATTGTAAGCATGTAATTAACTAGGGTATTGAAATATATCTGAAATATATCTGAAGTTTTGAATGCTGATTTGCGAGTGGATAGTAGTTGGTCTCCTTAATGCAGTAATAATATATTTGGTCTCCCTTATGCATAATGTATATTATGTAAATTTAACTATGTATGGTATGTGAAAATCCAAAGTTACTCTGACTGATAGTGATTCTTTCAATTCAAGCACACAAGTCAACAGCCAAATTATCATGAATAATAAAATTAGAAATGATTTTATCATCTGTCTCAATCTACATGTACGAATCATGAATTTAAGAATGTTAATATATGTGATGCGCCAAGCAAAAACCTCCCTTAACGAAGAATTTTGACATTTTCAGTTTTTTTATTGATTCTTGTAGAGTTTTTCTTTCTCTTTCGTTTGATGTATAACATGACATATATATCTGTACATAAATGTAAAAAATATTGCATGACAAAGACGGAATATTTACTTTGACATACAGTGTACGCGTGCGTAACTGCATGGATTTTTTTAACGTAAAATCGTAAAATGACTTAAAGCTTCATAATAATTTGATGATATTTATTATTATTAAACTTTTGATTTGATTTCCTTAAAAGTATCAACAATTTAGGATTTTTTCATCGTAATAATAGAAAATAAACATTCTAAAGTATATCTTTCAGAAACGAATGACGGGGGTGGGGGGTGGATGAGCCAAATGATCGTCAATTAGGAAAAACTCAAGACAAAATCAAAAAATCTTCTCTTCTTCTGGGAGACCTTCCAATTTATGGCTTTCTAATGCAGTAAAATGGCAGAAATCTACATCACTGCAATAGTAAAAGAAAATTAGCAACATTTGGATAAAAAAAATGCTATTGTGGTAGTAAAAACGACACACGTACGGCTTCCTACTAGCTTAGGCTAGTGGGATAACCCTTAAGCTTATTCGGTAAAGCACAGAGGCCTCGGGTTCGATTCCAATTAAGCAGAGGCACGTAATTATGTTCCCCAAACGAAGTTGGGGAACATATTGTTTTTACTCTGTTTCTTATTATTATGTTCCCCAAACGGAGTTTGGGAACATATTTTTTTTACTCGGTTTCTTATTATTATTATTATTATTATGTTCCCCAAACGAAGTTGGGGAACATATTGTTTTTACTCTGTTTCTTATTATTATGATTATTATTATTATTATTATTATTATTTTTCTTCTTCCTGGGAAAATTTTGTCCACGAGTGATCTTGTAAACTACACATCCGACTGAAGTAAAATGTTTTTAGGGTCAGTAGACATGTTATGTAGATTTGCCGAACGAAGGTCATTTTGCGCGCACGTGCTTGCAAGAGCGCGCACGTGCAACACGAAAAATGACCAATATAATGGATATTGCTGTAACTTTTCTTTTTCTTGATGAATTTTTTTGAAACTCATAATGTAAGGACACATTAGTAGTATAGACAAGATGGCATGGTCAAAATAGCAAGATCTCACGCGCATGCACGTGCGCTTCGCTCTGATTGGCTGAAACTAAAACCTCAATATCTTTCTTGTTTCTTGTCATAATCTTTTGAAATTTTGAACATAGTCCTACATTATGAAGGTCTACAGCATGATATATAAAAATATTCATGAAAGCATGCGCATGCACGCGTGCTGCAATCTGATTGGCTGAAACTTTAAATGGCTATATCTCCTTTGTTTTTTGACGAAATGCTTTGAAATTTAAAACATAGTCATGCATTAGGATATCCTAAAATATGATATAGAAAAAAATCATGAAATCACGCGCATGGACGTGTGCTGCAATCTGATTGGCTGAAACTTTATATGGCAATATCTCCTTTGTTTTTTGACGAAATGTTTCGAATTTTAAAATATAGTCATTCATTTAGATATCCTTCAATACGATAAAGATAAAAATTTATGAAATCACACGCATGCATGTGTGCTGTAATCCGATTGGCTGAAATTTCAAATGGCTATAACTCCCTTGTTTTTCAACCAAACAGGATTTGATTTAGAACATAGATAAATATAAGGGACTCCTACAAGAAGGTGTAGTCATTATGCACGTGCTTGCGCGTGCGTGCACATGAAATGAGTAAAATCATAAATACACTCGAATGAGTGTATTTTTTGATACTTTTGGATTAAATGCTTTGATTCTAAGTATATTAAAATTTGAGATAGTGTAGACAAGATAATATGGTCGTTACGCACATGAACACGCGTGCAATGCCTATTTTTAAATATATTTTGTATTTTTCTGGGAAGACCTTGATTAAGTCTAAATTCTATAAAGTATTTCTTATCTAATAGAGATTACAGGGAATATGGCACCAAAAGGGACTTGGGGAGCGTTTGGGGAACATCTGTAACGGTCCCCGTTACAATTAGCACTAGTTATTATTATTATTCTTTTTTTTCTTCTTTGTTCTCCGGTACTTTTTTTGTCCGCGAGTGTTCTCAGAAACTGTTCACCCAACTGAGCTAAAACCTTTTTAGGGTTAATAGGTGTGTAGTGTAGGTGTGCAACACGAAGGTTATTTTGCGCGCATTCGCATGCACGTGCGTGCGCGTGAAGTGAGAGAAATGACTGATATACTTAATATAGCCTTAACTTTTACATTTTTTGATGAAATGCTTTGAAACTCACTACATAAGGATATCTTAATAATGTTAATGATATGACACTGTCAAATTAGCACGAACTCACGCGCACGCACGTGCGCCTTGCTCTGATTGGCTGAAACAAAAATTTCAATTTCTCTTTTGTTTTTTGACGAAATAGTTTGAAATTTTTAACGTTGTCATGAATTAAGACATCCTTCAATATAGTATGGAAAAAATTTCATGAAAACACACGCATGCACGTGCGCTGCAATCTGATTGGCTGAAACTTTCAATGGCTATATCTCCTTTGTTTTTTGACGAAATGCTTTGGAATTTAAAACATAGTCTTGCATTAGGATATCCTGCAATATGATATACAAAAAATTTCAACAAATCACGCGCATGCACGTGAGCTGCAACCTGATTGGCCGAAACTTTAAATGGCTATATCTCCTTTGTTTTTTGACGAAATTCTTTGAAATTTAAAACATATTCATGCATTGGGATATCCTACAATATGATGTAGAAAAAAAATCATGAAATCACGCGCATGCACATGTGCTGCAATCTGATTGGCTGAAACTTGAAATGGCTATAATTACCTTGTTTTTCAACCAAACAGGATGGGATTTAGAATATAGATAGATATAAGGGCCTCCTACAAGAAGGTTTGGTCATCATGCACGTGCACGCACGTGCGTGCATTTGGAACGAGTGAAATTAAAAATACACTTGACTGAGTGATTTTTTATACTTTTGGACTAAATGGTTTAATATATAGTATATTTAAATATATAGAAAATTGTAGACAAGATGATATGATCATTGCGCACGTGCATTCACATGCGCACGCCTGCAATGTTAAAATTTGAATATAATTGGTATCCCTCTGGGAAAACGTTGTTAAAGGCAAAAATGCACAGATGTTGTCTTATTTAATAAGGCTTACATGGAATATGGCACCAAAAGGGAGTTGGGGAGCGTTTGGGGAACATCTGTAACGGTTCCCGTTACAATTAGCACTAGTTATTATTAAGGTCTTCCGACTTCCTTCGGAAGACCTTATTGTTTTCCTTCTGTTTTTTATTATTATTATTATTATTATTATTCTATTTTCATAGTACAGCCGATATCTCAGCTATGAGTGGACAGATTTCAAAGATTTTTTCAGGGAAGATGCATCATGAGAATATCTCCAGACGTGTTTTTCCTTTTTTCAAAATTTACTTCCGTTCGCGATTTTTGGGGATTTTCGTTTTTTTTTAAAAGGCATTTTGTCCAGCAGTTTTCTTGAGAACGGCTAAAGATATGAAAGTGAAACTCACTGAGGTGATAGAACATCGAACTCCGTTATGGGCAACGACCTTTATTTTTCGTCGTCGGCACTTCCGGTCGCAAACGGAAGTGAATTAAAAAAATCCGATTTTTCAACTTTTTTGTTTTTCAATATTTTTCTTGAGGATTTACAGGGTTTATAGAATGTCTTTTGGGAATTTTAAATATGTGTTCAATATCTTGATGCGTGCATGTATTGAAAAGATATGACGAAACCAAATTTTGTCCCACTGTCGGGGGTTCGAATCCCGCTGTAGGCGTTGACATTTTTTTATTACTTTCTGTATTTTTTCAGTTGCAAAACACTTTTCTCTAAAATTTAAATATGTATGGAAGATTTTGCCGATTCTTAAAAGCTATTTTTTGATATATGTTAAGGAATACCGTTAATAATCATGAGATATGTCGAGAGGCTGCTGTAAAAGATTGATTGATTGTATACATTACTGTTTAACGTCCCTCTCCGGAATATTTCACAGATACGGAGACGTCACCATTGCGGGGGAGGGACTGCAAATTTAGGCCTATGCTCAGCACTTACGGCCTTTGAGCAGGGAGGGATCTTTATCGTGCCACACCTGCTGTGACACGGGGCCTCGGTTTATACGGTCTCATCCGAAGGACCGCCCCATTTAGTCACCTTTTACGACAAGCAAGGGGGTACTGATCATGAAGACCTATTCTAACCCAGATCCCCACGGGGGCTGCTGTAAATGAACGTAAACGAAAAAAATACATTCTGAAATTTTTTGGGATGACGCAGCATAGAATTCCAAAGAAAATCGGTCGGAAGACCTGCTTGTTGCACCAGCAACAAGAACGCATCTAGTTATTATTATTATTTTTCTTCTTCTTCTTCTTCCTGGGTACTTTTTTGTCCGGGAATGATCTCGTAAACTATACATCCGACTAAGGTGAAATGTTTTTAGGGTCAGTAGACATGTTATGTAGATTTGTGGAACGAAGGTCATTTTCCGCGCACGTGCTTGCAAGAGCGTGCACGTGCAACATGTGAAATGACCGATTTAATTGATATAGGCGTAACTTTTTAAATTTTTGATGAAATGCTTTGAAACTCATAATGTAAGAATATATTAGTAATATAGACAAGATGACATGGTCAAAATAGCAAGATTTCACGCGCATGCACGTGCGCTTTGCTCTGATTGGCTGAAACTAAAGTCTCAATATCTTTCTTATTTTTTGACGAAATCCTTTGAAATTTTGAAAATAGCCATGCATTAGGATATCCTACAAAAAGATATATAGCAATTATCATGAAAACACGTGCATGCACGTGCGCTGCAATCTGATTGGCTTAAACTTTAAATAGCTATAACTCCCTTGATTTTCAACCAAACAGGATGGGATTTGGAACATAGATAGATATACTGGACTACTACAAGAAGGTATGGTCACCATGCACATGCATACACGTGCATGTACGTGCGCTGCATTCTGATTGGCTGAAACTTTAAACAGCTATAACTCCCTTGGTTTTCAACCAAACAGGGTGGGATTTAGAACATAGATAGATGTAACGGACATCTACAAGAAGATATGGTCACCATGCTCATGTATGCACGTGCGTGCACGTGAAATGAGCAAAATAAAAAAAGAACACTTGAATGAGGGTATCTTTTTATTACTTTTGGATTAAATGCTTTAATATTTAGTATATAAAAATATATAGATGATATGGTCATTACGCACATGCATTCACATACGCACGCAAAATTTGAATGAACTTTGTACACTTCTGGGTAAACGTTATTAAAGTCTCAAATGCATCGAGTTTGTCTTATTTAATGAAGCTTACAGGGAATATGGCACCAAAAGGGAGTTGGGGAGCGTTTGGGGAACATCTGTAACGGTCCCCGTTACAATTAGCACTAGTTTTCTCTGTTACACTATCAAAGTATTTGTCTTTAAAAAAGAAGTTTGAGACAGTTCTTACTTCCCCCCCCCCCCCCCCCCGCCCCGGGTCATTAAAAGTCTATACAATGTACGAATAGATAGAAAGTATTGTCATAGTACCTGAAATTTTTTAAAGAGTGCGACATTTTTTTTTTTTGTATCCAAAGGAAAAATAACATTTCTTTTAACACAAGTTAACTATTTACATGTTTTAGTTTCGAATGTTTTAATACCGAAGACTTCTTGGCTTATTGAAAAGATAATCTGCACCCAAGAATAAATTGTATTTGTCTCTTGTAGTAGAGTTTGATCCTTTTCTTCTAAATATATTTCTTTTCAATAATTTAAACATAAATATAAAATAGGAAACGGAAGGCCAGGAAAAATGAATCAAATGTTAAAAATTACCAAGAAATAATGATTGAACACTTTAAAATTTGATGCACCTAATCTTCATTGATTTGATTTAAACATGCATTTATTGAATTATACAAACGCATTGGAAACAAGTTTGACAACTTTCAAGTTCTTCTTGTGAAAGAATGACTGATTTCATAACGACACCCGAAGAAGAAAAGCGTCTGCATGCATAATTTTCAGTGAATCAGAATGTAACATCCGTCCCCACCCAATAAAATATATGTATTTTTAAATCTTGTTAAATAAAAGGCAAATCTGCAATTTATATATATGAAATTAATCGTGATTTAATTTTGAACCGATCATTGTATATAAGCCGAATAACAAACCACAATATCAGAATATAAATTTTATATGAAACCCACAAGTGACACGTACACTCCACAACTTCATTTCTAGGAATAGAATATAAGGCTTATACTAAGCTTCACTGTTACCTTCCTGGGAAAGTACATGCACACATTATGATTTATTTAAATCATCTTAAATGCTGGTTACATTTTAGTATTGGTTAAAACATGCATGTTAAAAATAGAAACAGAAAGTAAGAGAACGGATAAAACATTTTTACATGTAATATTCTTCGATCATGTCTCAGCTATGGACATTCACGCTTAATTGATTACCTGAATTAATTAAACAAGAACAAGGCACACATGTACAATCTTAAGCTGTAACTTTTGTTATTTTTTAAAAAATATTCAATTGTTGTAATTTATACATTTTTTTATACACGGGAAGATGTACATATATGAATGGGTTAGTTGATCAAGCACGCAATATTCAAGCCGACCAACATGTATTTTTTATGTTCGACAAATCCTTTATCATAGAATATAGAGCGATTTGATCATTGACTTAAGTATAATATATTCAGATACATGTATTTACATACTCCAACTTCCATATATATTGAACAAATATAGGCATATTAATTACCTCGGATTAATATATTTTGCATAAGCGTCGGAACCGGGGGGGGGGGGGGGGAGTAGGAGGGGATTAGCCCCCCTTTTTTTCTTAAAGATATACTTAGTATAGACATTGGACATTGCTGCGTAGCCTTAGCCCCCCCCCCCCCCCCCCACTTTCCATAGACATGTTGCAATATAGGCTTAAAATGGGGAAAGTTGTGTGTTTGGAAAAAAAAGTTTGGAGTTCGAACCTAACCCCCCCCCCCCCCCCCCAATTGGATTTTCGTGTTTAACCAATGCACATTTCCTTTTTTTATTGCTTGTCAGGTCTTTTTGAAGGTTTAAAAATTCCTTATACCTATCCCCCTCCCCCCCCCCCAACTTTCAATTTGCTTCTGATGCCAATGTTTTGGGCAGATTTGTACCGTACTAATTTTGCATTAAACTGCCAATACATGTACATGTTCAATGCAACTTTTGCAGGAAAAAATTATTAATATTGTAAAAGTTTGTTACATGTTTACATTTAATAAATAACGTGTAATTGGTAGCAAATTTTCATAATTAGAAACGCATATACATATTCATTTAATTGCGATTCAACAGAGGGAAACAAGATTATTTTTTCCAAGGTAGATGTTAAAACGTGAAATGTTGGTATTAAAGTCTTTGTCGGGGAAATGATTACTTCAGGTTAAATAATCCTTAATACTAAAGGTTAAAATAAAATCATTAAAAGGAAAGTCTTTAACCTCTAAAACGTTTAATTTATACTCTCATACTGCATTGATGTTTTAAAAAGGGCTGAATGTGATGAGCACCGGAGACGTTACTACATGTACATGCAACAGCCTGGTTCAGGCTCAGCGATTTTATACATGACTGAAATTATGTTGTTTTTAGGAATCCAGAACTCCAGAATCTTCGTTAGTACATGTAGATAAACCATGCGCAAAATAATAATAGGTTGGAATGTTTTAAAACTGTTCAAACAGATTGTATGAATTTGTAACAATTTGAATTAATTATAACATTTTAGTGATGTATCATGTTTGCCATTTTCGGTGTATTGTGTATAACATCATCAAACAGATTATGAAAAGGTCGATAAACATACGTTCAATCTGTTTAATTCTCAATCATGAAATATTTTAGACAGTGGGACTGTAACTTACAATGTATGCGAGCATCCGTAAATTCAAGACGAAATTAGCACGAAGTATCCAAAGAAATAAAGCAGACACGCGACACAGAAGAAAGGGGGGGGGAGAATTTTTTCTACATTTTTTGTACAACATGAGAAGGTGTTCAACAATAAAATAAATTGAGAAGCTCTAAAGGTCTTTCTTAAAAATATTCATTTTGAATCGAAAGCCAAAACTAATTCCGGAAGAAGTGTCCAAATCAAATACTGAGTGTCGTATCTATAGAGAATACTTTTTTTAAAAAACTAAACTTAAATATTTATATAACAGTTCACGTTTTATTTATATAAACGGAGCGTTAACTGTCCCAAACCAGTTTACACCGTTTACATTGGGATAAATTCATTCCATAATTAAAAGAGAAGTAATTCAGGTCAATTTTCATTGCATCGCTATTTAAATAAAAATACCTTAGTTTAATGCTCCTGTTAAATTGCATGTGCATTACGATGAAACAGCTGGACAATAAACTAAAAAAAAAACTATCTTTAAAAACTTGTTTGTTTGACCTTTTAAAATGAACCGACTAAAATCTTTTTAAAACTTCCAAATAATTCATTCCGGGATTTTCTCATCCTATCAACAACTTTAATGCCTTCAATCTTTTTCAACACTGAAAATTTCCGACAAAAAAAAATTCGACCTACCTACCAATGTAATTTTTTAACCCGAATAGGGAGAAGGCAAACAAACTTCATTTTAAAAACGGCCTTACGGGAATTTTTCAGCTACCACTGGAAATCTTTTAAAAATACACACTTACATGTAATTGTGAAAAGGAGATACCACACAGCCACTTGACGGAGAATAAATTTTTAATAAATAAACTAAATCAAATTACACCCAAGAATCTGTCTGTGTATAAATAAACCAACATCCCACTGTTCTATTGCGGAGAGTTTCTCTCAAGGAGACGTTTTTACGTCGCATTTACCTTGTTGACTTTAGACGCGTCTTTTGACGTTATGTCATAATAGACATAAGGGAGGTTTTTGCTTGGCGCGTCACATATTATATATGCATTAAGCATTAATTTGTAAATTTTGGATAATTAGTATGTTTAGCAAGAGTTGGAAATTACTGACTGCCCATGGCAGTCTGTTTTTGAGGTAGGGATTAATCTCTGTACATGTAGTTCTGGTCATTTAAACAAATTTTCTCTGTTCTCTATTCTTTTTTTCAGGGTATAGTAAGTCTGTAGAAAATAAGTAAAATATAATATAACAAGGGAGCACTTCTAGTTAAATGTATGAGTTGACCTACGATTAGTGTTGTCAAATCAGATGATTTTTAGTAACCGGGTACTCGCCTACTTTTCAGTTCAAGTAGCTGGTTATGCAGATGATTTTTCTTTAGACCTCAAAATACCTGCTTTTGCAATATACTCAACAGGAACTAGTATAAGTATTTGTAACTTGTTATTTCCATATCTTTTTTGCATATTTTCCATATTTGCATATATGGAATAAAGACAAGTACATGTACATGTGTAAGCATGTAAATCTGCATATCTGACACGTTTTGATTGGATAATGCACTGATGTTTGAAGCAGTAAAACAAGCATGAACGAGAGAGAAAGCTTTTCATTGTGACTTCATAAGAGAGCAACCCAAAAACACAATGCTCCGTGACGTATTTAATGTAACAAAACAAGACAGAAACAACAAACAAATGCATAGATTGCATTAGAATTGGAATAATTATCTTTAAAATTTAATTTGGTATTTGCGACTGTTAAGTATGCTGATTTAACAGTTGAAAACGTGTTTTAGTTCTCACACAGAAAATTAACTTTATTGAAAGAAAACCATAGGATATATTTGTTATGAAGAGGGGTATTATGGAAATATATGAGAATCTTTGAAAATCTAATGCATACAAGCCACGGTTATAATCCTTGCCAATATACATTTTACAAGGACCACATATGCATAAATGCCAATCTAATTAAAATTAGATAATAGATCCTTTCCCATACTCACAACACTAACATTTGACATCCCAAAGAGGGTAATGTCATAGGTCAAATTTAGAACAACTGATTTGGATCAACAGATATACAATGATTTTGAAGGCGACAATATGATTGGTTGAGGGAATTTGACCTCTGACTTAACCTTTTATGGGATGTTGTTAGATATTAGTGTAGCAAGTAATATGAGCAGATATAAACATGAAGTCTAATTTTAATTAGATTGGCATATATTTCAGTTTTTAAATGTCTGCATTGCTGATATTGGTTTAAATGTAAAAATTTTACAAGGAATTGTTCAAAACTTTGCTGTTGATTCAGAAAACTGAACATAGTAAAAGAAAAATCATTATGATTTATCTGTGTACTAGTATATCATGATACCTCATGAATGCTTTGTATCTAAGTTTGTTATTTTTTTTTTCTTTTTGTAGATTGAATCTGTGTTAAAACTTGTCCAATATATAAAGACAATGGGTGAAAAAGTACAGCTTTGTTCACAGGAACTTAATACATCATCATAAGGTAATTTCTTTTATTGAAAAGGGGGATTACACAGCATCTTTGAAGTATAATCGTCTTCTCAGAAAATTGTAGAGATATGCAACTGAAGGTTGATTATTATAGTGACATTTATTTTTTTCCTTTTTGGCTAATACTGTATACAGGGTTATTTTCGCCCTTTCACACTTGCAAACAATTTTGCCCCCTTTTAAATTCGCCCAGTCAAAGTTTTGTTTAAGAAATTATACTGTATTCTATGAATTCGCCCAAATGAGAGTAGGGCGAAAGGGGCAAAAATAAAACGGGGGCGAAAATTTCCCTGTATACAGTACTTTTATGATTTTCACTTGATTATTGAAAAAAGCCTTTGATATCACTGCTGATTTTATTTCATGATTATAGTGGATGGAGAACAGATTATGATTTCTTACAATTTATTACTATTACAGATCATTTTCCTAAGATGGGTGAAATCAACAGTCAAATACTGACACTTTAAAGAAAAGCAAAAGACATCTCAGGTAAAATGAAAAAAAAAAAAACTCATTTACAGTTTTATTAATTACTAATCTTTAGCTTGACAAACCAGAAATTTCCTATTTGACAATCTACAGATCAAGATTGATTGAATGTATGTTGTTTAATGTCCCTCTCAAGAATTTTTCACTCATATACCCATGTCAAGAATGCAGAGTTTATACATTGTAGACTAGTAGGATTTCGGTCAATTATTACAGGAAAACTACAGTCCCTATCAAGAATTTTATACTCGTATGAAGACACCACAACTTGCCGATGAAGAGCTACAAATTTTTACCTATATGCCGGCACCTACTGCGACATGGGACCTTGATTTTTACATCGGTCTCATCTGAAGGATCAGTCTCTGTGTTCCATAGTGGGAATCAAATCTGCCACGTTAGGATCAAATCCTTATTTCTTGACTCAAGAGCAGACGCTCTAACACTATGCCACCCAGGCTTCTAGACTTTTATGAGGATCGCTGACTTATACAGTTGATGGCTTTCTTTTACACAATGTATGGAAGCTCTTTAAAAATATAAGATTTAGTCCAACATTTAATTAACAAAAGTATTTTTTTTTTCAGTGCACACATAAGTTGTGTTTAAAGAAAACAACAACCACTGTACCCTCAACACCCGGCCTTCACATGTAAGTCCCCCTAACACCATAGCTATGACTATTTCAAATCTTTACAACTTACTGAACTGTGACACAACATACAGACTGTACATTTAATGTTCATGTCATAGAAATATGATGTTACCTTTTCAAAGTGCATGAAAATGCACATGCACAATTGCAGGAAATGGTTTATGTATGATTTTGCGTCAGAAATAGGAAATGGTTTATGCATTAAAATGTGTGACTGTGGGGAAGGGGGTTAAAGGTTTTCATATCTATTAACAATTCTGTACCTACTTGTATGTACATGAAACAGATTTAAATGTCCAAGTATACTGTCAACTGTAAAAGTCTGTGCTTCTTGCAAAAGTCCATGAACTCAGTGTTAAAGCAACTGTTCGGCTGCATATTGTGTGCTTTTTCATTCAAATATACCCAATATAAAATTTAAGGAGTAAGGAAGAAAGTTGAAGTCAGCAGTGTTAGAAACATTAATACTCTCACCCTATACAATTACAAAGTTAACAAAATTAGAATCTGCCAGAAAATCAAGGGTCATACCTATTTACTTGTATAACGTGGATCCTAAAACAACACATGTCTACACTTTGGGACTTACAATCATAATGGAATATGAGGTAAAAGCAAAATTTTCTCAAAAGCAAAATATCATTACTCTTTGATGAATTAATAATCTTTTACATTTTAATCTGCATAAATCAGACAAATTTAACAGAATTAAGTAAAAATGTTGACCTGATGTGTATTGGGGCCCAGCAAAGAAAAATTCACCAAAGCATACATTATCGTGGCAAAATGTCAAACAAAATATGTTCTGCAGGTCCATTACAATTTGCACTTCAAATGGCAATTATTTTTACTTGTCATAGGTGCATTTTTATCTTGAGTTTACATTGATTTTTTTTTCTTTGTAAGCCACATGGAGATACAAGTAATGATAGCTGGTATCAACAAACCTGCAGAATAGAACCGTAGCAAACCCGGCACAAGTGTTGCCGAGACCTAATGTCTTCATCCAATGATTAAATTATACTCCCAACTAAATTTTTTAGTAGGAAAATTGCATTTCAAGCCCTGTAATAAACTACAAGATTTGTCACAGAAAGTCATAGACAGGGAAATTAGTTCAGTTTCATTTTGATAGATTAATTAAATTTCTTTCCTTGTCATTGCAAGAAGTAACATTTTTGATCATGCATTTCAAGTTTCATGATATCGCGTTTAATAAGAAAATTATGTAAGAATAAAGGAAGGATGTTCAAGTGTACATCGGGGCACGAAAGGAAGCATAATTTTCCTCTCTCTTCCTTTATCTGCTTCACAAGCGTCTGTTAACATTAAATGATACTTTTTTTAAAGTGAAAGACCACTATTCACTAGGGAACTTATTTAAAATAACAACTGTCTGTTATTTTTTTCTTGTTTATTTTTTTTTTTTCAAGCAAATTCAAATTTAAGTCAAAATTTAGTCGAACATTGCACACAGCAGAAAAAACACATTGTTTGATGTCATTCGTAGCGCAGATTGTTCCCCATTGCCTGCATTTAAAAAAACTGTTCTCTTATTCTTAGTATACATACTTTAACTATTTTTGGTATAGAGGAGAAACTCTCATTGAATTTCAAGACATCTAAAAATAACTTCTTTATTAAAATATAGTGTGTAATATCACTTCTGTACTATTCTTTCCCATCTTTGGTGTATATAAACCATATCCAAAACAATTAATTACATCTCTGTGTGCCGGTTACACATTTGACAATGTCATTTTAATCAAACTGAATTCCAATGACACTTGAAAATCATGAAACCAATTGTCTGTTTCTTAAATGCTATTTGAACAATTTCTAAAGCGAGGTAAATTATTGACAAACAAGTTAATGAAACAAGAATATCAGCAGTCTCATTTAAGGTCATCATTTTGTAAGTTCTATGGTCAATACCATGACCTTGTCAGAAAATACAACTTATCATCGAGTCAAATGCTGACTGACATTTTTCATACCAATTGTTAGTCCATTATTTATACACTGAATTGACGACGGATGTTTCCGTTTTTTCACGATCATGACGATGAGCACACGGCGGGTGTGACCGGTCAGCAGGGGATGCTCACTCCTCCTTGGCACCTGATTCCACCTCTGATGTTTCAGAAGTCTTTGTTTGCTCTGCTCCTATTTTGTATTGTTTTATGGACTTTGATATTGAATACTGTTTGTTATCTCCATATCCTTTTTATATGAAATTTTGATATATATAAGATTTTTATTCTGGTTTCACTGATTAAAATTTGAGTTCAATGTTTTACAGTTAGTGAATTGCTATTTCTTTTGTTTGTTTGCTTATATTCAGACCAATGGTGTTGACATATTTTCAAATAATTAGGATAAACTTACCACTCTAGTGTACCTTTTGTCACTGAAGTTATATGAATGGTCAAAAATTGACTAACTTTCATTTTTGTGTCACTTTCAGAGCAGAACGACACTTAGAGCTGCTTTACTTGGTGCCTGTCTGTCCATCTGTCACACTTTACATCTCCAGAACTGTAAGAGGTATGGTTTTGATATTTTGCAAATATATTTCTTGGCACTAAGGCTTTTGTAAATTACCATGGTTACTGACCCCATGACCTTTGACCTACTTTGCAAAAATATTGCCGATAAATTTGGTCATTTAATTGAGAGGAAAGCGTTAAGTCCAATGGCATTTTTATTTAGCAAGTGCACTGATTGTCACAGAACATGATATATGCTATTATTACAATTTATTTGACTTGCCTTTCTTTACAAAAAATATTCTGTACAGTTTGTTTTAACTTATGGCTTTGAAATTTTGAGAGAATTTAATTAGCATTTATACATGTTTATAAGCTCACAATACTATACTTTGAAACCCTTTCTTTCTGAGGATTTTTGGAAGCACCTACATGTGTATTTTATAAAATGATAAATAGTTATTCCTCATAATTTCAATTTAATTATTCATTTGATTGCCAAATTCTATCCCAGTCTTTTCCATTTGATCCTTTTTTTCCTTGCAGACAAATGCATGAACCTCCAAAGCTCAATGCTAATTTTAATTTAAAAGCTGGCCACTCTTAGATTTATTTATCTCTTTAATGAAGCTACATAGCAGGCTACATATACATTCCTCAAGAATACAGGTGACTCTATATACTTCAATCTTTAATTTTCTTAAAATTAGGTACATGAAGTTGCTTCCAAACATCTGAAAGTTCTATTACAATTATCACTATTTTTATTAGTTTTCTTCATGTAAGTTTAATGTATTTTGAAATTTAAAACTTTTATTTGTGCCAGGTAAGAGAGAAATTCAGTTCTGAAATTGCCCTAGGAGTTCTTGGATTGCATCATACTGCTTACAGGCCTTGACAAAAAACAGTGTCTTGAAAGAAAAAACCTGAAAATATTCAGTGAAAAAATTGATGAGAGAAAGATCCACTAGAAATTTTGAAGCCTTTGAGCTGAAATCTGGACTTAACTGGTATGTCTTACGAATTCATCAGTTGTGTATAATAAATACAATAAACACTTTAGTACAATCTTTAGATTTAATTTGTAGCTCACATACTTCAACTATTTCATGAAATTTAAGTAAGAATGATAATTTCCTGCTGTCTAGCTAGATTAAAAACTGTTATAGTCCAAATTTGATATTGCGAAATAATTCATTTAGAAAATCGGATATGCATACATGTGTGTATACTTGCATGTAAATTAATTGTTAAAGCAAGTTCAATTTATCATTAAGTTGAAAGTTGACTAATTTTAGTGCATCTTTTATGTAAAAGTATGGATGAAAACCATTTGATTTTTGTACCTTTGAATGTATTAATCAATTTGTAAAAGCTCTTTTGATACACTGTTTGATATTTTATAAAAGTTTTTAACACATGCAATCAGTAAATGTGTCACAATTTTGATTTGATTACTATTCTGTTTTTAAGAAGTAAAAAAGTGTAAAGTTCCATGTAGCTTATACTAGTTTAGTGGCACATGGTACTGGTATATCGTGTATATTGAACTGTCAATGAAATAAAAGTCTAAATAGTCAAAACACAGGATTAGGTAGGGAATGCACTATCTTGTATGGTAATAAATGTTAAACTACTACTTTTTTTTTATTAACAAAGGGTATGCTTGAGTGACTGTATTTTAATAAGCAGTGAAAATAAAATAATTTTTAAGCATTTGAATTATTTTGATTTTTTTTTTAGTCTCTGCATGTTTATATAATGATTGCAAATATGCATATTGAACATGGCATCCACATATTGCTATACTTCATGCATATGGGGCATACACTGTAGCTTTTACTGAATCTTAATCATAACCTTGAAATTTTATGTACATTTGTACATGTAGAACATGTGGTCATGGTTTCAACTGGTCAACCGTATTTAAGGAATCACTGTCTAGTTAGTAGAAACCCTGGCATACATGTAGTCTACAACTACTAGCTAGACAGTGATTCCTTTTATTTCCATTTAACTGTGAAAAAATTATTTATTTACATTTTAGAAATACATACTGAAAGATTTGTATTCTACGAGCCATTCCCATGTCAATGTCAATAGTCTCCGCTGTCTGACATCAAACACAAAGTCAGCCGCACGAGATTTACAGATGCACAGAAGATTTACATGCATATTAGGCTTCCTTAGCGTCAAACTCAATAGACAGACGCACACAAGATTTGCATGCATATTAGGCCTCCTTAGCTTCTGGCCTATATTGCTTTGCCTAATTTACATTCCGGTAGAATTATCAGAAAATCAACTCCACTAACTTTCAAAGAGTTAACACAGACTGAAAACAAATAGAAATATTCTTCAGTCACAAAGTATTTAAACAGATATAGATATTTGTTTCCCACAGTGGAATTCAAACACATGACATAAGGATCAACTTCTTACTCATAGACTCTTGAGCATAGGCCCTTACCACTGTACTACGTATACGTGGGTGACAGCATTGAGAGTTAATCTTAAATATTAGAACAAGCTACTCTGGGCTTATAAACTGTACTTTCTATATAAGACTTATATACAATGACTATAGTTTTATATACAAGGTTACTTAACCTAACTGATCATGT
>NW_026920805.1:0-17214 GCF_032062105.1 Saccostrea cuccullata | reverse complement strand
AGAAAACAGATGTATATATCCAATAAAATCACAAAGTAAAGGGTACATAATTACACTATGTAATTAAAAATGCGCAAAAATCTCATCAATAGTTATCTAGTTTAAAAAAGGTTCAAATAGGAATCTGATACTTTCAATAGTTACAGACATACAGACGACGGAAAGACCAAAAAAAAAAACCCTTCGGTTGAATGAGTACACAAGTCCATTTATATCCCCATTTTAAAAGAGGTGTATAATAATAATAAGAAAAAAACTTGATTTATTTTCAGATTGTATTTGGTACAGTGAAAGGCTGGGAGACTGGTATACTGGATTTTCAGCGTTCAACAGACGGAGCAAAAATGCACTTCCAGTGTGGAGGATGGTGTGGAAGGTGTGGTCCAGTTGAAGAAGAAATGAAATTTATTTTGACAACGGAAGTAGGTGAGACATCTTAACTCTTTGGTTTGTTTTATGAATTTGTCTCAGTCGAAATTTGGGAACTTAATGCATATATTTTGAAGATTTTTATTCATCCTTGTGAAAAATAATTCACGAAATATAAGATTTCAGGGGAAGAGACAAATAACATCTCAAACTTATGTAACCACGAGATCATAAGTAAATAAATTAATATTTTTTTCCTCTAACAACAAAATTTTGACTTAACTTAAATATGCAGGTTGGGTACGATTTGGGGCCAGCACATCCTAAATTTTTTTCTAACAAGACCATTTATATATAGCTTATTCACTCATACTTGCAGTTCCAGTTTCAACAGCACTGTCGGTGATTTGCCCAGTGAAATAAACTCCATGGTTCCAGAAAACATCCTCATCATAACGACAATGGTATATGCCCTCTGAAACAGGAATTTGGACTTCTACAATAATTTGAAATTAATTTTTTTTTTTTGCACTCATAGTATGATTTTTTAAATTATCATTTTTAAAGAGAGTACGAAAAGGAAACATACATTGACTATGTCTTCCTTGTATTTAAATGACATTATATATTATGTATATTACTAAGAACAACATAAATAATATACATTACTCCTTTTTTCTGATACTAATGTATGATTATATTTGAAATAAAAACCATCAATAAACAAAAATTAAACAACAATAAAAATTTCCCTTCAGCACGATTTAACACAAGATTTTAAAGATTTTGAATAAAATAGTTTATTAGAGGTTATTGTTGTAACACAATTGATATCCACAACCCTTGTTAATTTCTTTGATATCTACAGCCGAGTATTAGTGCTTTAATTAGATAAGACATGCAAGTGTTTATAGGGCATACTTATCCCTAAGCTTGTCTTAGGAAATGTGTATTATATATTAAAGATGAATTAGACAAGCAAGTGTTTATAGGGCATAATAATCCTTCGTCTTGTCTAAGAAATCTGTTGATTCCTTATTATAAATACTATTTATGTTGTATACTTTTAGATGTAATTATAAATATTATGTGTTTCTCTTGAATCAGTTTATAGGTCAATACTGTACATTGTAAAGTAATCATAAGATCATTAATTTCGTCGGTCAAATCGGGACTATTGCAAAATGACTTTCTTACAAAATTCTTGGAGGAGTTTAAACACTTACCAAGGAAACAGGACGAGAACTGATTGGCATAACGTTTATGGGTGAGAATAATAAACTTCAACTAGTAAGAGACAACCCCGAAGTATTTAGTACAAACATTGGAGTTGACATGGAAATTAACTCTCCATCTGCTGCAAAGGGAAATGACAAATATACAAAACTATTTTTTGCTTTCTTCAGACAAATGGCCGGAACAGTAAACAAAAATCTACGGTATAAAAGGGGGGAATTTCGAACCGGGAGAGCCCAGAGAGACGGCTACTGATGTACTACAAGAGTCACTGGACCCCGTAATTCCTCCCCTGAACTGGTATGGACACTTGGGAAAAGTTAACAAAACTCCGAATTTTAACTTTGAAAAGACTTTAATTTTTTATTCCAAACTGCTAACTTTGAAAAGATTTTAATTTTTATTCTTCGAACTTTATTCAAAAACTATACGATCACTGTTGTTTTTGATGACTACATGTATATGTACTTAATAAAATTTGGTAGAGAGTTTAATCATCTTGTCTTTATTCTAGCTCTGCTCCGTTACATTATCCATACCTGATCTTTAAGTTTTCTTATTCTTCCTTCTTTATAAATACATGTGTCAAAGTACTTTAAATAATCATGGTCAGTCAAATGATGTTTAACATTGTTTGTCACATCAAAGTCACTAATTATGTCAGAGTTGGATGTTAACTTTCTTTTCTTGGTAGGAACCTCTGCAGATCTTTTCTTTGGTGGTTGTCTTTCCATGATAACTTTTTCCTTGTGTCACATATTAATTGTTGGGTATGGATTACCAGGTATGGGTTCCTCATCCAAGAAATGAGTGGAGAAAATTCTAGAGTCATTATTTCGTCTCGAAATTTCACCACTTTGATGTTGGCGAGTTTTATTCCGAATCCATACACTCCTAGTGAATTTGTCTTTGGATTCCATCGGAAATGTGATCAATTTAAAGCGGGGATCACAAATGCATCTTCCAGTTCCAAAATTACAATGAAGGATATGGAGATAACTAACATTATTAAATATTAAAGTCCATAAAACAATACAAAATAAGAGAAGAGTAGACTCGGACCTCCGAAACATCAAAGGTTGGAATCAGGTGCCATGGAGGAGTGAGCATCCCCTGCTGATCGGTCACACCTGTCGTGTGCTCATTGTCATGATCGTGAAATAACGGGAAAATCCGTCGTCAATTCAGTGAATAAATAATGGACTAATAATTGGTATGAAAAACGTCTGTCAGCATTTGACTCAATGATAAACTGTATTTGCTGACAAGGTCATTGTATAGACCAAAGAACTTACGAAATTATGACTTTAAACTTAACTGCTGATATTCTTGTTTCCTCAACTTGCTTGTCAATAATTTGCCCCGTGTTCATACGTAGAGCATGCCCCTGCATATCTAATCAACTGAGATATATACACTCCGTATGCAGGTGATAAAGTTATATTGCTGCATAAGTAAGGAAGTTGACGATAGAAAAGTTAAAGTCGTCACGTTTATCATATAAGTTGGTTGTTGATTGCCATTAACGTCTTTTTCAAGTAAAATATCCAAGTATGAAACAGATGTGTCAGACTCTGTGGTATCTTTTATCTCAAGCTCCCCTGGACATATCGTATCGATGTACGGATGGTAATTACCATTGTTAATTGACTATACGTCATCGATATATCTGAAGGTTAAGTTGAAGGCCACAACAAGTGTTTTATTCTTTTCACGCATAAGATTTTGCATAAATTCTGCTTCATATGAATACAAAAATAAGTCTGCTAATAACGGAGCGCAATTTGTACCCTTGGGCATTCCAATAGATTGTTGGAAGAACCTGGTCTCCAAAAACCACATAGATATTGTCAATCAGAAACTCAAGCATCTTCTAGATGTCAACTTCAGAGTACTTGTGTGTTCAATCAGAATCTTTCTTAACAAAATAATTTTGCAAATGACGAATGACCAGGTAAGTAAATTTACGAGTTCCATTTTTATTGAAGAAGCAGCTGTCAATGATATCAAAAAGCGTGGATTTTAATTTATCGTGGGGAATGGTCGTGTATAAAGTTGAAAAGTCGCAAGTTTTTAAGCCGTTGATTTTGGTAAAACTTGTGATTTCAAATTGACCAAAGTTCTTTGGAATTTTTTAGTATCCACATCTGATTCACACCACTTCTTGAATATATAGTTGCACAGTACTCTTGAAAGTCTTTCTTTCACTACTGTGAATATCTCAGTGAGGAGTAACGAAAGAGGCTTGGTTGAACATTTACTGTAACCCGTGATGTATTTTTGTTTGTAAGGATTCTTATGAAGTTTTGGAATCCTCTATACCCGGGGTATATAAACATGATAAATGATGAAGTTCACAAAATTTAGATTTCCGATTCTTCAAATTATTATCCCCATTGCCACATCCACTGACACAACAATGTCTCCCAGGCATATGCAGTAAGGATTTTAGTGTCGCACGGTTTGAAACAAAATACATGTAATTGCAAACTTGCACACAAAACCAAGCGGAAAATTAAAAGAAAGTGAATTGCAAGAATTGTCAATTCATTTCTTACTACCATGATATCTCAACCGTGACGTTAACGCGAAACAGACACATGTTACGAGGGGGGTGTTCGTCCTGTCATCTCTTAAATCGCCACCTTACTACCCCCAAAACCGCCTTTCATACAGTAGACCATCATAATCATTACATTACACGAAAACTGAAAGAAAACAATTTCACAATTTGGTTTTTTGAGCCGGTCAACTTACCGTTGTGTTCCTCTCACTGGCGCATGCGCGCGTCGTATGACTAATTTTATGGCGTGGTTACCCATGCTCAAAATAGCCAGGGATTGAAAGATAAATACTCAGATGAATTCAATACAAAGGAGAAATAAGGGCCATGACAGATGCGCGGGAGAGACATTAAAGACAATGAGAGTTTTCGATTAACCCTTTTGGCGGGTATCGTCATATGAGCTTTAATAACTCATTAATTATTAAACAAAATCAAATGGGATTTTGGTTTTGTCTTTTTTAAAGATGATTTTACAAGTTAGATAGAAATATTGAAAAAAATTGAAAGAAAAATAAATTTAAATCACCTCCTAAGTTTACCCTGCGTTTCTTTTTCCTTTCAGTAATTTAATATAAAATACCTTTGTGCATTTGTTTAAAATGAAAATTGAAGTCCAAATTACTTTGTAAAATAAATTTCGCATAAATATTTCATCACAGGAAATGAATTTAAATTCAATTAAATATTTTACAATAATTTTTTCAAGGTTTTATACTTAATCACCTTTTCCTGGTCATTGGACTACAAGTATATATTATAGTAAGTAACGAATGACACCATCGCAATCATGAATAAGATTCTTTTTTAGTTTAAATATTTTTGAAACTTATCCGGAATAAGCAGAAGCCTAATAACACTTTCATTTCATAAGACTGAGTAATTGGAAATAATTTAATTGGATATCTACCAAAAGCTCATTTCCCAGAAAACTTTTTAACATTGTTGTTTATTTCTTAATTATAATCGATCATCGGAATCGGTAGCATTAGATGAAATCTAACACTCGGTAACACTAGATGAAATATCAAGTTTTAACTCAAAATCAATGAAAAATTAATATCTTTTTTTTTAAATATACAGGAACAAAAGTCAGTTAATATATGGTGATCAGAGGAAATTCAGACTATTTTTTTTTTAATTTTATTTTTGTCAAAATTAATTATTTCTTGCAACATCAATTACAATGTAAAAGTTGCTTTTTAAAACATCATTTTGCAAATATTGTCTGTGTTTAAGGTTATGAATCATTTCAACTAATTGAATGCTAAGCCTATGAAATAAATAAATTCAAAAAATTTTAAACCTTGCCATCTCTACTGCAATTTGTGAAATCTCTCTCCCTCTCTCTCTAAATTTGGAAACTGTTCATTTTCTTTATCTTTCATAATATACCTTGTATGTAAGTATTTCGTATAGTATGACAAAAGTGATGATTAGACCAGTATAATATTTGATCTCGCAATATTTTCTGATGATTTTGGCGCAATTTAATTTGAGATTTCTTATGGTACATATGTCTTTCTCTATATTCATATACCTATAGGATATGGCTGTGAATGGTACAGATTATACGTTCGCAGTGCGTACTGGGAATTTCAGTCTTCCTTTTGGACAAACAAGTGACTGTGCGGAGAAATAGTCCTTGTCCCAGAAACCTGTCCTCGATTCTGCGGAGCAAAAATCAATACTCAAGGAACAGGGTTGATATTTGATCCTACTGTAAGTTTTATTTTAAGTCATTTAAACAATAAAATGCTTTCTTTGTTTGTTATTACTGGAATTAACGGAAGCAGCTGTTGCAGAAAAAAAATTTCTGCAATAGCTGCGACCGTTAATTCCAGTATAAACAAACAAAGAAAGAGATTTTATTGTTTATTTTTATATCTGTTTAAATAATCATTTAAAGTAGGATTAAAACTATTAATTATTGTATTAATGATGCGAACGTCTTTATACGTTTCATTGATGGAACAGCCACTGACCAGGAAATCTATACAGGCCAAATGCCCACGGTAGTTCATGCTGTGATTAACGCAATGGGTTTTCTTAAGAAATAAGGAGAAAATATTCAGTGGATGTAAATATATGTCCTTGAAAAATTAAAAATTATTCTTAGAGTGAAATAAGAAGATAATGAACAAATTTCCAGCTTAATTGTCAAATGAAACAGAAAAAGGTAAGATCAGGTGCCATCGGGGAGTAAGCATTTCCATATAGATAGATCACACTCTGTGTGATAAAAGAAGAAAACAAAAAAACGCAGATTAAGTAGAATATATATCATAATAATTTAAAATAAATCATAAACATTTAATACAACAGAAGTGAAAATTTCAGCAAGAAAAGTGGACACTCGAGGTTTTAAAGATAAGGCTTAAAATTTATATTTTGTTTTCTGAACCTTGTTGATTTTATAAATCTCTGAACTTAAAAAGTTCAGAAATAAGTTTGTGAGTTTAGCTCAAAATATCATGAGTGTAAAGGGAAATCCTTGCTATAGGAAAGGCAAATATCCTACGAATTATAATATAGAATAGGAGGTGCTCAAAAGCACTATCATAACATCATAGATTTTATAAAGTGTTAAAGGAAATGTTGCAGATTTCATGTAGATCTTTATACATGTAGAACTTTTTCAATGTTATGAAAAATATTGCAGGGCCCATGTTTTGTTATAGGAAATCTCCAAATATTTGACTGATAAAAAAAAGCATTTTAATGGAATTATTTTACAAGATTGTGTACAAGTACTAGTAACATTAAATTTTGTTTTATTACTTTGATCACTATGACGAAAATATTAATTTTTTTTATATTCAGTGGTTATAATTGGGGTTCGGAATAAGAAATGTTGAAGAATGACTTTGTCAATATGTTTTGTTACAGGAAACAGATATCACAAAGTAAAGGTTACATTATGACACAATGTAATTAAAAATGCGCAAAAATCTCATCAACTGTTATCTAGTTTTCAAAGAAAATTCAAATAAGAATTTGATATTTTCAATAGTCACGGACATACAGACGACGGAAGGACAAAAAGACAAAAAAAAAAACTACACTTGAATTAATACCCATTTCAATTAATATCCCCGTTTTAAAAGAGGTGTATGATAATAATTAGAACAAAACTCAATTTATTTTCAGATTGCATTCCGTAAAGTTTAAGGCTGGATGACTAGTATACTGGATTTCAGCGTTCAGCAGACGGAGCAGAAATGTACTTCCGGTGTGGCGGATGGTGTGGACGATGCTGTCCAGTTGAAGAAGAAATAAAATTTATTTTGACAACGGACGTTGGTGAGACATCTTAACTTTTTGGCTTGTTTTATGAATTTGTCTCAGTCGAAATTTGGGAACTTGATGCATACATTTTGTAGATTTTTATTTATCCTTGTGAAAAAAAAAATAATTCACGAAATATAAATTTTCAGGGAAAGAGATAAATAACATCTCAAACTCATATATGATCATAACTAAACAAATTAATAATTTTCCTCTAACAAAGAAAATTTTGACTTTTTCAGGGTTAGGGTTAGGGTTAGACAAGACCATTTATATATAGCTTATTAGCCCGTACTTGCAGTTCCAGTTTCAGAAGCACTGTCGGTGATTTGCCCAGTGAAATAAACTCCATGGTTCCAGAAAACATCCTCATCATAACGACAATGGCATACATCCTCTGAAACAGGAATTTGGAACAACTGACTTCTACAATAATTTGAGATTGATTTTATTTTTTTTGCATTCATAGTATGATTTTTTTAAATTATCATTTTGGAAGAGAATACGAAAAGGAAACATACATTGACTATGTTTTCCTTGCATTTAAATGACATTACATATTATGTATATTACTAAGAACAATATAAATAATATACATTACTCCTTTTTTCTGATACTAATGTATGATTATATTTGAAATAAAAACCATCGATAAACAAAAATTAAAAAAACAATAAAAATTTCTCTACAGCACGATTAAACACAAGATTTTAAAGATTTTGAATAAAATCGCATATTTAGAGGTTATTGTTGTAACACAAAATATCCACAGCCGTGTTTATTTTCTTTGATATCTACAGCCGAGTAATAGTGCTTTAATTAAATAAGACAAGCAAGTGTTTATAGGGCATACTTATCCCTAAGCTTGTCTTGGGAAATGTGTATTATATATTAAAGATGAATTTGACAAACAAGTGTTTATAGGGCATAATAATCTCTAGGCTTGTCTAACGAATCTGTAGATTCCTTATTATATATAATATTTATGTTGTATACTTTTAGATGTAATTATAAATATTGTGTGTTTTTCTTGAATCAGTTTATAGGTCAATACTGTACATTGTAAAGTAAAACATTAGATCATTAATTTAGTCGGTCAAATCGGGGACTATTGCAAAATGACTTTCTTGAATAATTCTTGGAGGAGTTTAAACACTTACCAAGGAAACAGGACGAGAACAGATGGGCATAACGTTTATGGGTGAGAATAATAAACTTCAACTAGTAAGAGACAACCCCGAAGTATTTAGTAAAAACATTGGAGAGGAAATGGCAATTAACTCTCCATCTGCTGCAAAGGGAAATTGCAATTATACAAAACTATTTTTGGCTTTCTTCAGACACATGGCCGGAATAGTAAACAAAAATCTCCGATATAAAAGGGAGGAAACGGGAGAGCTCAGAGACGGCTTCTAGGTGCCTCAAGAGTCACCAGACCTTGTAATTCCTCCCCCGAACTGGTCTGGGCACTTGGGATAAGTTAATGCAATTCCGAATTTTAACTTTGAAAAGACTTTAATTTTAATTCCTAACTGTTAATTTTGAAAAGACTTTAATTTTTATTCTTCGAACTTTATTTAAAATCTATACGATCAATGTTTTTTTTATGACTACATATATATGTAACTTAATAAAATTTGGTAGAGAGTTTAATCATCTTGTCTTGATTCTAGCTCTGCTCCGTTACATTATCCATATCTGATCTTTAAGTTTTCTTATTCTTCCTTCTTTATGAATACATGTGTCACAGTACTCTTAATAGCCATGGTCAATCAAATGATGATTCAGGGTTCTCCACAAGGGGTTTTATCATGGCGGCCCGCCATGGTTAAATTTTTGTGCGCCATGGTTAAACGAGCTGCGTCATGGTTAAAATCGGCAGCCGCCATGATTAAATTTTATTGTATTTCAGTCCTGACACCTACTTTTTTAATGACTTGAGTAGTTAATTGTGTTTATACTACGACTGCCCTGCACCTAGCATGCCTCGAAGGGTTCACCCGTCGAAGGAAAGCCAACTGTACTAAACAAACACGTCGTTAATCAGCGACTATGCTGGGAAGCGTGACAGTCAATAAAGAGTCAATCAGCTCGCCAGATGATCAATATTTTGAGAGTTTATTATCCTGTACACTTGTAAATAATTTTGGGGTCACTACATGATTAGATATATAACGGATTGAACGTTCAAAAAACAAGCATGATACTTAGTAATCGTCATGCATGGTGTGTCAGGAAAAAAATACTCTGTAAAAATGTCATATTCCTCTGTAGTTAATCAATTTCCCATGCTCTGCTTTTTAAGCTTTAACTTTATTATCTTTTTGATAAAATGTGCATAGGGCCTACTCTCAATCCACCAAATTTCACCACTTTGATTTTGGCGATTTTTATTCCGAATCCATACACTCCTTGTGTATTTGTCTTTGGATTCCGTCGGAAATGTGATCATTTTAAAGGGGGTCAAAAATGCATCTTCCAGTTCCAAAATTACAATGAAGGATATGGAGATAACTAACAGTATTCAATATCAAAGTCCATAAAACAATATAAAATAAGAGCAGAGTAAACACGGACCTCCAAAACATCAGAGGTGGGATCAGGTGCCATGGAGGAGAGAGCATCCCCTGCTGACCGGTCACACCCGTCGTGTGCTCATTGTCATGATCGTGAAATGACATGAAAATCCGTCGTCAATTCAGTGTAAAAATAATGGACTAACAATTGGTATGAAAAAAGTCAGTCAGCATTTGACTCAATGATAAATTGTATTTGCTGACAAGGTCATTGTATCGACCAAAGAACTTACGAAATGATGACTTTAACCTGGACTGCTGATATTCTTGTTTCATCAACTTGCTTGTCAATAATTTACCTCGTTTTAAAAATTGTTCATACGTAGAGCATGTCCTTGAATATCTAATCAACTGAGATATATACACTCCGTATGCAGGTGATGAAGGTATCTTGCTGAAAAAAAGTGGGAATTTTACATAGAAAAGTTAAAGTCGTCACGTTTATCAGATAACTTGGTTGTTGATTACCATTAACGTCTTTTTCAAGTAAAATATCCAAGTATGAAACAGATGTTAAACTTGTCCTTCTTTTATCTCAAGCTCCCCTGGATATATCGTATCAGGAGGAATGGAAATTACCATTTTTAAATTTAAATCCCACGTCGATATATCTGAATGTTAAGTTGAAGGCCACAAAAAGTGTTTTTTTTCCCTTTCAAAAAAATTTTGAATAAATTCTGCTTCATATGAATACAAAAAAATTTCTGCTAATAACGGAGCGCAATTGGTTCCCGGGGGAAATTTCCCAAAATAATTGTTGGAAGAACTGGTCTCCAAAAACCACATAGATATTGTCAATCAGAAACTCAAGCATCTTCTTGATGTCAACTTCAGAGTACGTGTGTGTACAATCAGAATCTTTTTTAACAAAATAATTTTGCAAATGACGAATGACCAGGTAAATAAATTTACGATTTCCCTTTTTTTAATTAAGAAAAACCCTTTCCAATGATATAAAAAACCTGGTTTTTAATTTTGGTGGGGAAAGGGGGGGGGTTTTAAAGTTGAAAAAAAATTTTTAAGCTATTGATTTTGGTAAAATCTTGTGATTTAAAAATTGTCCAAAAAGTTTTTGGAATTTTTTAGTTTTTCACATCTGATTCACATCACTTCTTGAATATAAAAGTTGGGACAGTATCTTTAAAATTTTTCCTTCACTACTTTCAATATCTTAGTGAGGAGTAACGAAAAAGGGTTTGGAACATTTACTGGGGGCCCGCAATGTATCTTTGTTTGTAAGGATTCTTATGAAGTTTCGGAATTAAATATATATATAAATGATGAAGTTCACAAAGTTCAATTTTTCCCTTTCTTCAAATTATTATCCCCATTGCTACATCCACTACACAATAATGTCTCCCAGGCATATGCAGTAAGGATTTTAATGTCAAAAAGGGTTTAAAAAAAAATAATTGCAAACTTGCACACAAAACCAATCCCAAAAAAATAAAAAGGGAAAAAGAAAAAGCAAGAACTATCAATTCATTTCTTACCACCATGATATCTCATTTTCTGCAAAACAAAAAATATAAAAAAAGTATATTAAAGTGTAAGTTTTTAAACCCTTTTTTGCTTGTATTTGACTAAAAGATCCAGCACTGTCTTAGGGTTTTTAGAGGCACAGTAGTGCTTAATGTATTTCTTAACCTTTTAAATTAAAAATTTTTCCAAAATTATAGAGAACATTGATTTTAAAAAAGGATAAAAGATTTGGCTTTTTTTTTCTTCAGTGTAAAATATCAACCATTGCTCCTAAAAAAAATGATGTATTTCTAATTTAAAAATGAAATATCAATTTGTAAACAGAAATCACTGTTTTAAAATTAATAATAAGGAAAATAAAAACAAAAATTTTAAATTTTGCAATTTTAAAAAAAACATGCTATGGTTCATTGATTATTGTATGTTGTTTAAGGTCCCTTTTAAGAATTTTTTACTCATTTTTTGGGAAAGCCACCACTTGCCGGTTGAGAGCTGCAAATGTTGCCCATACCCGGGACTCAGGGTCATTGAGCAGTGAGGAATCATTTTGTGCCAGCGATTCTGGGAACATAGGACTTAGGTTTAGCAGTCTTATCCGAAGGACCAAATCTCCCCAAATTCCGAGTGGAATTTTGAACCAGCGACAAAAGGATCAACTCCTTTCTTCGCAACCACAGAGAACCCCAAAACCCTCCATCCCCAAAACGATAAGAATAATTTTTAAATTTTAATCTATGAACCGAACTTAGTGTTCAAAATTACCAACCGTGAAAATTATGACATCACAAAAGGGGAAAAAGCTAAAAAAACCCAAAACACTTGCAATTTGATGAGGACGAGTTTGTCAACAAATCTTGTTGCACCATTTGATGCACCTGAGGTATGAACATTGTTTTAAATTTTTAAAGACGATATGGATTTCTTAAACCGTTGGAATTTTTTTAAAAATTTGATGGGTTTAAATTTTTAATTTCCCATTTAATAAAAAAAAGGGAACAACGGGTAATTAACGGTTTTTTTTAAATTTACCCCTATAAAACTTGTAACCCGTTGTCAGAGAAGGCCTGGAACTGCTTAAAAAAAAACCCTGACGATGACGTTAATGGGGAAACAGACTCATGTTACAAGTGGGTTATTCGTCCTGTCATCTCTTAAATCACAACCTTACTACCCCCAAAACCCCTTTTATATAAACTATCTTATCATTAGTTCACATGAAAACTGAAAAAAAAAATTCCCAATTTATTTTTTGAGACGGGCAAATTTTTCCTTTATGTGTTCCCTCATTGGCGCATGCGCGCGTCGAATGACTAATTTTTTTGGGGGGGTTACCCATGTCCAATATACCCAGGGATTGAAAGATAAACACTCTGATGAATTCCATACAAAGGAGAAATAAGGGCCATGACAGATGCGCGGGAGAGACATCAAAGACAATGAGAGTTTTCGATTTACACATTTGGGGGGTATCGTCATATGAGTTCAATAACTCATCAATTATTAAACAAAATAAATGGGATTTTGGTTATATCTTTTTGAAAGATGGTTTTAAAAGTTAGATAGGAATATTGAAAAATACTAAAAGAAAAATAAGTTTAATTCACCTCAAAAGTTTACCCTGTGTTTCTTTTTCCTTTCAGTAATTTAATATAAAATACACTTGTGCATTTGTTTAAATGAAAATTGAAGTTCAAATTACTTTGTAAAATAAATTTCGCATAGATATTTCATCATAGGAAATAAAATTGAATTTAATTAACAATTTTACTATCCTTTTTTGCAAGGCTATACTTTACACCTTTTCCTGGTCATCGGACTATATATTAGTAGCTAACTGATGACCCCATCACATGAATAAGATTTTTTTTAGTTTAAATATTTTTGAAACTTATCTGGAATAAGTAGAAGCCTAATAACACTTCCATTTCATAAGACTGAGTAATTGGAAATAATTTGATTGGATATCTACCAAAAGTATATTTCCCAGAAAACGTTTTATCATTGTTGTTTATTTCTTAATTATAATCGATCATCGGAATCGGTAGCATTTTTTCGTCGACAATCGATGTTTTCCGATTATCGGTACAACACTAGATGAAATATCAAGTTTTAACTCAAAATCAATGAAAAAATTAATATCTTTTGTTAAAGAAAATATACAGGAACAAAAATCAATTAATATATGGTGATGCAGAGGAAATTCAGACTATCTTTTTTTAATTTCATTTTTGTCACAATTAATTATTTCTTGCAACATCAATTACAATGTAAAAGTTGTTTTTTAAAACATCATTTTGCAAATATTGTGTGTGTTAAAGGTTATGAATTATTTCAACCAATTAAATGCTAAGCCTATGAAATAAATACAAAAAATTTTAAACCTTGCCATCGCTACTGCAATTTGTGAAATCTCTCTCCCCTCTCTAAATTTGGAAACTGTTCATTTTCTTCATCTTTCATAATATACCTTGTATGTAAGTATTTCGTATAGCATGACGAAAGTGATTATAACACCAGTATAAACTTTGCTCTCGCAATATTTTCTGATGATTTTGGCACAATTATTTATTTTGATATTTCTTGTGGTACATAAATTATGTCTTTCTATATATTTTTATACCTATAGGATATGGCTTTTAATGGAACAGATTATACGTTTACAGTGCGTAATGGGAATTTCAGTCTTCCTTTTGGACAAACAAGTGACTGTGCTGGAGAAATAGACCAAAAAACCCGTCCTCGATTCTCCGGAGGAAAAATCAATACTCAAGGAACTGGGTTGATATTTGATCCTACTGTAAGTTTTATTTTAAAGAAATAAAGTCATACGTCCTTGAAAAATTAAAAATTATGAACAAATTTCCAGCTCAAATGTTAAATGAAACAAGAGGTGAGAAGAGCAAAAGCAAACTTAAAAAACGAGGTAAGATCAGGTGCCATCGGGGATTAAGCATTCCATATAGATACGAGTAGATCACACTTTAATACAACATAAGTAAAAATTTTAGCAAGAAAAGTGGACACTCGAGGTTTTTAAAGACAAGGCATAAAATTCATTATTTTTTATAAACCTTATTAAATTTTATAAATATCTGAACTTAAAAAGTTCAGAAATAAGTTTGTAAGTTTAGCTCACAGCATCATACAAGCTCAAAGCATGAGTGTAAAGGGAAATCCTTGCTATAGGAAAGGCAAATATTTTACGAATTATAATATAGAATAGGAGGTACTAAAAAGCACTATCATAACATCAGAGATTTTATACAGTGTTAAAGGAAATGTTGCAGATTTCACGTAGATTTTTATACATGTAGCTTCAATGTTATGAAAAATATTGCAGGGCCCATGTTTTCTCGCAGGAAATCTCCAGATATTTGTTTGATAAAAAAGGCACTTATTTTACAAGATTTTGTACGAGTACTACATTGTAGTAACATTAAATTTTGTTTTATTGCTTTGATCACTTTGAGGAAAATAAATATTTTTTCTATTCAGTGGTATATTAGGGTGGGAATAAGAAATGTTGAAGAATGACATTGTCAATATGTTTTGCAACAGGAAACATATGGACTGGTATATATCCTATAGAAACACAAAGTAAAGGTTACATAATGACACTATGTAATTAAAAGCGCGAAAATCGCATCATTTATTAACTAGTTTTCAAGAAAATTCAAATAAGAATTTGATACTTTCAGTAGTTACGGACAAACAGACGGGAAACACAAAAAGACGAAAGACCTATGGTTGAATGAATTGGGTCCATTTATTTCCTCGTTTTAAAAGAGGTGTATAATAATTAGAACAAAAATCAATTTATTTTCAGATTGTTTTCGGTTTATAAAAGGATTATATATGGCTAGTATTCTGGATTTTCAGCGTTCAGCAGACGGAGCAGAAATGTACTTCCGGTGTGGCGGATGGTGTGGAAGATGTGGTCCAGTTGAAGGAGAAATGACATTTATTTTGACAACGGAAGTGGGTGAGACATCTTAACTCTTTGGTTTGTTTTATGAATTTGTCTCAGTCGAAATTTGGGAACTTGATACAATTATTTTGTAGATTTTTTATTCATCCTTGTGAAAAAAAAAATAATTCACGAAATATAAAATTTAAGGTGAAATCTTCAAAACCCTGTAATGAAATAACAAATTATAAATATTTAGTATAAAACTATAAAGCTTTTAACCATTATACATGTACAATCAATATAATATAGCATAAATATGTACATTATCAATTATTGTTCGGCATAAAAACAATTAACATGCATACCATTCAATGGGAATGGGTCATATACTGAGCAGCAAATAAGCTGCATACACAAGAGAGCTATACATGTAGGACAATATCTATAAATCAACAATAAACAACTATGTAGATATCTACACTAATCATAAAGTAAAGTTTACTTTGAAAATATGAAAAAATGAGACAGCAATGTATTTACACATAACTCTATATCTAAGGGTCTCACTCTCCCTATACATTTACTCTATACCAATCGAAAAGCATAAGACAATACTTAAAAACCAATGAAACTAAAAGATACAAAATGACCTTGGTCAGAATATAAATAAAGCCCTGGGGGCTAACTCTGGACCTTTCTAAAAAAAGAATCATTTAAAAATCAATACACTTAACTACAGGTTAAATGAATACTTATATAATTTAGCTGTAGAAGTGTGCTGAAAAAAAACCATATGCATAATTAAATAACTGAATACATGCACATGCAATATGTATTGCTATGGACATGTGCATAAAATATAAAAACATGATTCTGTCACACTAACAAGAAATATATAGCTTATTTACCGTACTTGCAGTTCCAGTTTCAGAAGCACTGTCGGTGATTTGTCCAGGGCAATGAACTCCATGGTTCCATAAATCATCCTCATCATAACGACAATGGCATATGTCCTCTAGAACAGGAATTTGGAACAATTGACTTCTACAATAATTTGAAATTGTATTTTTTTTTGTTGCATTCATAGTATGATTTTTTTCAATTACTTAGTATCACTTTGGAAGAGAGTACGAAAAGGAAACATACATGTTTTCCTTGATATTTAAATGACATTCTATATTATGTATATTACTAAGATATTATACTTATGTATATTACTAAGAACTATGTAAATAATGTACATCACTCCTTTTTTCAGATTCTGATGTTTGATTAAATTTGAAATTAAATAAAATAAATAAACAAAAACTAACACAATAAAAATCTCTCTACAGCCCTATTATTATTATTAGGGTCTTCCGTCTTCAGCGGAAGACCCTTCTATTATTCTTCGGTTTCTTTTTTACCTTTATTATTAGGGTCTTCCGTCTCCAACGGAAGACACTTCTATTATTCTATTGTTTCTTTTTCACTTTTATTATTATTATTCTTTTTTTTTCTTTACAATTTTTTTGCAGAAGATTTCTCGAAGACTATTCGATCGATTTTGTTCAAATTTTCAGAGATTATGTGTTTCTATCTGAAGTTTGTACCCCCTACTCAATTTTGAAAAAATCACTTCCGGTCGTGAGTTATCGCCCTTTCAGTGATTTTTAGAGGGTCTCCTTGTCATTAAGTAAACTAAAAAACGACATTAGCTAGAGAGCTGAAATTTTCAGCGATGATAGAACACATTGCTAATTCACATTGGATATAAAATTTTTCAAAGGTCCAATATAAGTGGGGGTTAA